>NW_026602541.1:0-15356 GCF_029448725.1 Salvelinus fontinalis | reverse complement strand
CTGTTTTTCAACATGATTTAGAGCTTGTTTTTGGAAAAGTGTTTATTTTTGTATTTCAATGTTGCAACTTGCTGAAAACTGTCCACAGTGTTCCTATCATCCTGATTAAACAGTACTGAAATAAAATTAACTTACAGAGAGCATCAAACATGATTTAGAGCTTGTTTATGGAAAAGTGTTTATTTCTGTATTTCAACATGATTTGGAGCTTGTTTTTGAAAAGTGTTTATTTCTGTTTTTCAACATGATTTAGAGCTTGTTTTTGGAAAAGTGTTTATTTCTGTATTCCAATGTTGCAACTTGCTGAAAACCGTCCACAGTGTTACTATCATCCTGATTAAACAGTACTGAAATAAAATTAACTTACAGAGTGCATCAAACATGATTTAGAGCTTGTTTATGGAAAAGTGTTTATTTCTGTATTTCAACATGATTTGGAGCTTGTATTTGAAAAGTGCTTATTTCTGTATTTCAACATGATTTGGAGCTTGTTTTTGAAAAGTGCTTATTTCTGTTTTTCAACATGATTTAGAGCTTGTTTTTGGAAAAGTGTTTATTTCTGTATTTCAATGTTGCAACTTGCTGAAAACTGTCCACAGTGTTCCTATCATCCTGATTAAACAGTACTGAAATAAAATTAACTTACAGAGAGCATCAAACATGATTTAGAGCTTGTTTATGGAAAAGTGTTTATTTCTGTATTTCAACATGATTTGGAGCTTGTTTTTGAAAAGTGCTTATTTCTGTATTTCAACATGATTTGGAGCTTGTTTTTGAAAAGTGTTTATTTCTGTTTTTCAACATGATTTAGAGCTTGTTTTTGGAAAAGTGTTTATTTCTGTATTCCAATGTTGCAACTTGCGGAAAACCGTCCACAGTGTTACTATCATCCTGATTAAACAGTACTGAAATAAAATTAACTTACAGAGTGCATCAAACATGATTTAGAGCTTGTTTATGGAAAAGTGTTTATTTCTGTATTTCAACATGATTTGGAGCTTGTATTTGAAAAGTGCTTATTTCTGTATTTCAACATGATTTGGAGCTTGTTTTTGAAAAGTGTTTTTTCTGTATTTCAACATGATTTAGAGCTTGTTTTTGGAAAAGTGTTTATTTCTGTATTCCAATGTTGCAACTTGCTGAAAACCGTCCACAGTGTTACTATCATCCTGATTAAACAGTACTGAAATAAAATTAACTTACAGAGAGCATCAAACATGATTTAGAGCTTGTTTATGGAAAAGTGTTTATTTCTGTATTTCAACATGATTTGGAGCTTGTTTTTGAAAAGTGCTTATTTCTGTATTTCAACATGATTTGGAGCTTGTTTTTGAAAAGTGTTTATTTCTGTTTTTCAACATGATTTAGAGCTTGTTTTTGGAAAAGTGTTTATTTCTCTATTTCAATGTTGCAACTTGCTGAAAACCGTCCACAGTGTTCCTATCATCCTGATTAAACAGTACTGAAATAAAATTAACTTACAGAGAGCATCAAACATGATTTAGAGCTTGTTTATGGAAAAGTGTTTATTTCTGTATTTCAACATGATTTGGAGCTTGTTTTTGAAAAGTGCTTATTTCTGTATTTCAACATGATTTGGAGCTTGTTTTTGAAAAGTGTTTATTTCTGTTTTTCAACATGATTTAGAGCTTGTTTTTGGAAAAGTGTTTATTTCTGTATTCCAATGTTGCAACTTGCTGAAAACCGTCCACAGTGTTACTATCATCCTGATTAAACAGTACTGAAATAAAATTAACTTACAGAGTGCATCAAACATGATTTAGAGCTTGTTTATGGAAAAGTGTTTATTTCTGTATTTCAACATGATGTGGAGCTTGTATTTGAAAAGTGCTTATTTCTGTATTTCAACATGATTTGGAGCTTGTTTTTGAAAAGTGCTTATTTCTGTTTTTCAACATGATTTAGAGCTTGTTTTTGGAAAAGTGTTTATTTTTGTATTTCAATGTTGCAACTTGCTGAAAACTGTCCACAGTGTTCCTATCATCCTGATTAAACAGTACTGAAATAAAATTAACTTACAGAGAGCATCAAACATGATTTAGAGCTTGTTTATGGAAAAGTGTTTATTTCTGTATTTCAACATGATTTGGAGCTTGTTTTTGAAAAGTGTTTATTTCTGTTTTTCAACATGATTTAGAGCTTGTTTTTGGAAAAGTGTTTATTTCTGTATTCCAATGTTGCAACTTGCTGAAAACCGTCCACAGTGTTACTATCATCCTGATTAAACAGTACTGAAATAAAATTAACTTACAGAGTGCATCAAACATGATTTAGAGCTTGTTTATGGAAAAGTGTTTATTTCTGTATTTCAACATGATTTGGAGCTTGTTTTTGAAAAGTGCTTATTTCTGTTTTTCAACATGATTTAGAGCTTGTTTTTGGAAAAGTGTTTATTTCTGTATTTCAATGTTGCAACTTGCTGAAAACTGTCCACAGTGTTCCTATCATCCTGATTAAACAGTACTGAAATAAAATTAACTTACAGAGAGCATCAAACATGATTTAGAGCTTGTTTATGGAAAAGTGTTTATTTCTGTATTTCAACATGATTTGGAGCTTGTTTTTGAAAAGTGCTTATTTCTGTATTTCAACATGATTTGGAGCTTGTTTTTGAAAAGTGTTTATTTCTGTTTTTCAACATGATTTAGAGCTTGTTTTTGGAAAAGTGTTTATTTCTGTATTCCAATGTTGCAACTTGCGGAAAACCGTCCACAGTGTTACTATCATCCTGATTAAACAGTACTGAAATAAAATTAACTTACAGAGTGCATCAAACATGATTTAGAGCTTGTTTATGGAAAAGTGTTTATTTCTGTATTTCAACATGATTTGGAGCTTGTATTTGAAAAGTGCTTATTTCTGTATTTCAACATGATTTGGAGCTTGTTTTTGAAAAGTGTTTTTTCTGTATTTCAACATGATTTAGAGCTTGTTTTTGGAAAAGTGTTTATTTCTGTATTCCAATGTTGCAACTTGCTGAAAACCGTCCACAGTGTTACTATCATCCTGATTAAACAGTACTGAAATAAAATTAACTTACAGAGTGCATCAAACATGATTTAGAGCTTGTTTATGGAAAAGTGTTTATTTCTGTATTTCAACATGATTTGGAGCTTGTTTTTGAAAAGTGTTTATTTCTGTTTTTCAACATGATTTAGAGCTTGTTTTTGGAAAAGTGTTTATTTCTCTATTCCAATGTTGCAACTTGCTGAAAACCGTCCACAGTGTTACTATCATCCTGATTAAACAGTACTGAAATAAAATTAACTTACAGAGTGCATCAAACATGATTTAGAGCTTGTTTATGGAAAAGTGTTTATTTCTGTATTTCAACATGATTTGGAGCTTGTTTTTGAAAAGTGCTTATTTCTGTTTTTCAACATGATTTAGAGCTTGTTTTTGGAAAAGTGTTTATTTCTGTATTCCAATGTTGCAACTTGTTGAAAACCGTCCACAGTGTTACTATCATCCTGATTAAACAGTACTGAAATAAAATTAACTTACAGAGTGCATCAAACATGATTTAGAGCTTGTTTATGGAAAAGTGTTTATTTCTGTATTTCAACATGATTTGGAGCTTGTTTTTGAAAAGTGTTTATTTCTGTTTTTCAACATGATTTAGAGCTTGTTTTTGGAAAAGTGTTTATTTCTGTATTCCAATGTTGCAACTTGCTGAAAACCGTCCACAGTGTTACTATCATCCTGATTAAACAGTACTGAAATAAAATTAACTTACAGAGTGCATCAAACATGATTTAGAGCTTGTTTATGGAAAAGTGTTTATTTCTGTATTTCAACATGATTTGGAGCTTGTATTTGAAAAGTGCTTATTTCTGTATTTCAACATGATTTGGAGCTTGTTTTTGAAAAGTGCTTATTTCTGTTTTTCAACATGATTTAGAGCTTGTTTTTGGAAAAGTGTTTATTTCTGTATTTCAATGTTGCAACTTGCTGAAAACTGTCCACAGTGTTCCTATCATCCTGATTAAACAGTACTGAAATAAAATTAACTTACAGAGAGCATCAAACATGATTTAGAGCTTGTTTATGGAAAAGTGTTTATTTCTGTATTTCAACATGATTTGGAGCTTGTATTTGAAAAGTGCTTATTTCTGTATTTCAACATGATTTGGAGCTTGTTTTTGAAAAGTGTTTTTTCTGTATTTCAACATGATTTAGAGCTTGTTTTTGGAAAAGTGTTTATTTCTGTATTCCAATGTTGCAACTTGCTGAAAACCGTCCACAGTGTTACTATCATCCTGATTAAACAGTACTGAAATAAAATTAACTTACAGAGTGCATCAAACATGATTTAGAGCTTGTTAATGGAAAAGTGTTTATTTCTGTATTTCAACATGATTTGGAGCTTGTTTTTGAAAGTGCTTATTTCTGTATTTCAACATGATTTGGAGCTTGTTTTTGAAAAGTGCTTATTTCTGTTTTTAAACATGATTTAGAGCTTGTTTTTGGAAAAGTGTTTATTTCTGTATTTCAATGTTGCAACTTGCTGAAAACTGTCCACAGTGTTCCTATCATCCTGATTAAACAGTACTGAAATAAAATTAACTTACAGAGAGCATCAAACATGATTTAGAGCTTGTTTATGGAAAAGTGTTTATTTCTGTATTTCAACATGATTTGGAGCTTGTTTTTGAAAAGTGCTTATTTCTGTATTTCAACATGATTTGGAGCTTGTTTATGGAAAAGTGTTTATTTCTTTATTTCAACATGATTTGGAGCTTGTTTTTGAAAAGTGTTTATTTCTGTTTTTCAACATGATTTAGAGCTTGTTTTTGGAAAAGTGTTTATTTCTGTATTCCAATGTTGCAACTTGCTGAAAACCGTCCACAGTGTTACTATCATCCTGATTAAACAGTACTGAAATAAAATTAACTTACATAGTGCATCAAACATGATTTAGAGCTTGTTTATGGAAAAGTGTTTATTTCTGTATTTCAACATGATTTGGAGCTTGTTTTTGAAAGTGCTTATTTCTGTTTTTAACATGATTTAGAGCTTGTTTTTGGAAAAGTGTTTATTTCTGTATTCCAATGTTGCAACTTGCTGAAAACCGTCCACAGTGTTACTATCATCCTGATTAAACAGTACTGAAATAAAATTAACTTACAGAGTGCATCAAACATGATTTAGAGCTTGTTTATGGAAAAGTGTTTATTTCTGTATTTCAACATGATTTGGAGCTTGTATTAGAAAAGTGCTTATTTCTGTATTTCAACATGATTTGGAGCTTGTTTTTGAAAAGTGCTTATTTCTGTTTTTCAACATGATTTAGAGCTTGTTTTTGGAAAAGTGTTTATTTCTGTATTTCAATGTTGCAACTTGCTGAAAACTGTCCACAGTGTTCCTATCATCCTGATTAAACAGTACTGAAATAAAATTAACTTACAGAGAGCATCAAACATGATTTAGAGCTTGTTTATGGAAAAGTGTTTATTTCTGTATTTCAACATGATTTGGAGCTTGTTTTTGAAAAGTGCTTATTTCTGTTTTTCAACATGGTTTAGAGCTTGTTTTTGGAAAAGTGTTTATTTCTGTATTTCAATGTTGCAACTTGCTGAAAACTGTCCACAGTGTTCCTATCATCCTGATTAAACAGTACTGAAATAAAATTAACTTACAGAGTGCATCAAACATGATTTAGAGCTTGTTTATGGAAAAGTGTTTATTTCTGTATTTCAACATGATTTGGAGCTTGTTTTTGAAAAGTGCTTATTTCTGTTTTTCAACATGATTTAGAGCTTGTTTTTGGAAAAGTGTTTATTTCTGTATTCCAATGTTGCAACTTGCTGAAAACCGTCCACAGTGTTACTATCATCCTGATTAAACAGTACTGAAATAAAAATAACTTACAGAGTGCATCAAACATGATTTAGAGCTTGTTTATGGAAAAGTGTTTATTTCTGTATTTCAACATGATTTGGAGCTTGTATTTGAAAAGTGTTTATTTCTGTATTTCAACATGATTTGGAGCTTGTTTTTGAAAAGTGTTTTTTTTCTGTTCTTCAACATGATTTAGAGCTTGTTTTTGGAAAAGTGTTTATTTCTGTATTTCAATGTTGCAACTTGCTGAAAACTGTCCACAGTGTTCCTATCATCCTGATTAAACAGTACTGAAATAAAATTAACTTACAGAGAGCATCAAACATGATTTAGAGCTTGTTTATGGAAAAGTGTTTATTTCTGTATTTCAACATGATTTGGAGCTTGTTTTTGAAAAGTGCTTATTTCTGTATTTCAACATGATTTGGAGCTTGTTTTTGAAAAGTGTTTATTTCTGTTTTTCAACATGATTTAGAGCTTGTTTTTGGAAAAGTGTTTATTTCTCTATTTCAATGTTGCAACTTGCTGAAAACCGTCCACAGTGTTCCTATCATCCTGATTAAACAGTACTGAAATAAAATTAACTTACAGAGAGCATCAAACATGATTTAGAGCTTGTTTATGGAAAAGTGTTTATTTCTGTATTTCAACATGATTTGGAGCTTGTTTTTGAAAAGTGCTTATTTCTGTATTTCAACATGATTTGGAGCTTGTTTTTGAAAAGTGCTTATTTCTGTATTTCAACATGATTTGGAGCTTGTTTTTGAAAAGTGTTTATTTCTGTTTTTCAACATGATTTAGAGCTTGTTTTTGGAAAAGTGTTTATTTCTGTATTCCAATGTTGCAACTTGCTGAAATCCGTCCACAGTGTTACTATCATCCTGATTAAACAGTACTGAAATAAAATTAACTTAGAGTGCATCAAACATGATTTAGAGCTTGTTTATGGAAAAGTGTTTATTTCTGTATTTCAACATGATTTGGAGCTTGTATTTGAAAAGTGTTTATTTCTGTATTTCAACATGATTTGGAGCTTGTTTTTGAAAAGTGTTTATTTCTGTATTTCAATGTTGCAACTTGCTGAAAACTGTCCACAGTGTTCCTATCATCCTGATTAAACAGTACTGAAATAAAATTAACTTACAGAGTGCATCAAACATGATTTAGAGCTTGTTTATGGAAAAGTGTTTATTTCTGTATTTCAACATGATTTGGAGCTTGTTTTTGAAAAGTGCTTATTTCTGTTTTTCAACATGATTTAGAGCTTGTTTTTGGAAAAGTGTTTATTTCTGTATTCCAATGTTGCAACTTGCTGAAAACCGTCCACAGTGTTACTATCATCCTGATTAAACAGTACTGAAATAAAAATAACTTACAGAGTGCATCAAACATGATTTAGAGCTTGTTTATGGAAAAGTGTTTATTTCTGTATTTCAACATGATTTGGAGCTTGTATTTGAAAAGTGTTTATTTCTGTATTTCAACATGATTTGGAGCTTGTTTTTGAAAAGTGTTTTTTTTCTGTTCTTCAACATGATTTAGAGCTTGTTTTTGGAAAAGTGTTTATTTCTGTATTTCAATGTTGCAACTTGCTGAAAACTGTCCACAGTGTTCCTATCATCCTGATTAAACAGTACTGAAATAAAATTAACTTACAGAGAGCATCAAACATGATTTAGAGCTTGTTTATGGAAAAGTGTTTATTTCTGTATTTCAACATGATTTGGAGCTTGTTTTTGAAAAGTGCTTATTTCTGTATTTCAACATGATTTGGAGCTTGTTTTTGAAAAGTGTTTATTTCTGTTTTTCAACATGATTTAGAGCTTGTTTTTGGAAAAGTGTTTATTTCTCTATTTCAATGTTGCAACTTGCTGAAAACCGTCCACAGTGTTCCTATCATCCTGATTAAACAGTACTGAAATAAAATTAACTTACAGAGAGCATCAAACATGATTTAGAGCTTGTTTATGGAAAAGTGTTTATTTCTGTATTTCAACATGATTTGGAGCTTGTTTTTGAAAAGTGCTTATTTCTGTATTTCAACATGATTTGGAGCTTGTTTTTGAAAAGTGCTTATTTCTGTTTTTCAACATGATTTAGAGCTTGTTTTTGGAAAAGTGTTTATTTCTGTATTTCAATGTTGCAACTTGCTGAAAACTGTCCACAGTGTTCCTATCATCCTGATTAAACAGTACTGAAATAAAATTAACTTACAGAGAGCATCAAACATGATTTAGAGCTTGTTTATGGAAAAGTGTTTATTTCTGTATTTCAACATGATTTGGAGCTTGTTTTTGAAAAGTGCTTATTTCTGTATTTCAACATGATTTGGAGCTTGTTTATGGAAAAGTGTTTATTTCTTTATTTCAACATGATTTGGAGCTTGTTTTTGAAAAGTGTTTATTTCTGTTTTTCAACATGATTTAGAGCTTGTTTTTGGAAAAGTGTTTATTTCTGTATTCCAATGTTGCAACTTGCTGAAAACCGTCCACAGTGTTACTATCATCCTGATTAAACAGTACTGAAATAAAATTAACTTACATAGTGCATCAAACATGATTTAGAGCTTGTTTATGGAAAAGTGTTTATTTCTGTATTTCAACATGATTTGGAGCTTGTTTTTGAAAGTGCTTATTTCTGTTTTCAACATGATTTAGAGCTTGTTTTTGGAAAAGTGTTTATTTCTGTATTCCAATGTTGCAACTTGCTGAAAACCGTCCACAGTGTTACTATCATCCTGATTAAACAGTACTGAAATAAAATTAACTTACAGAGTGCATCAAACATGATTTAGAGCTTGTTTATGGAAAAGTGTTTATTTCTGTATTTCAACATGATTTGGAGCTTGTATTAGAAAAGTGCTTATTTCTGTATTTCAACATGATTTGGAGCTTGTTTTTGAAAAGTGCTTATTTCTGTTTTTCAACATGATTTAGAGCTTGTTTTTGGAAAAGTGTTTATTTCTGTATTTCAATGTTGCAACTTGCTGAAAACTGTCCACAGTGTTCCTATCATCCTGATTAAACAGTACTGAAATAAAATTAACTTACAGAGAGCATCAAACATGATTTAGAGCTTGTTTATGGAAAAGTGTTTATTTCTGTATTTCAACATGATTTGGAGCTTGTTTTTGGAAAAGTGTTTATTTCTGTATTTCAATGTTGCAACTTGCTGAAAACTGTCCACAGTGTTCCTATCATCCTGATTAAACAGTACTGAAATAAAATTAACTTACAGAGTGCATCAAACATGATTTAGAGCTTGTTTATGGAAAAGTGTTTATTTCTGTATTTCAACATGATTTGGAGCTTGTTTTTGAAAAGTGCTTATTTCTGTTTTTCAACATGATTTAGAGCTTGTTTTTGGAAAAGTGTTTATTTCTGTATTCCAATGTTGCAACTTGCTGAAAACCGTCCACAGTGTTACTATCATCCTGATTAAACAGTACTGAAATAAAAATAACTTACAGAGTGCATCAAACATGATTTAGAGCTTGTTTATGGAAAAGTGTTTATTTCTGTATTTCAACATGATTTGGAGCTTGTATTTGAAAAGTGTTTATTTCTGTATTTCAACATGATTTGGAGCTTGTTTTTGAAAAGTGTTTTTTTTCTGTTCTTCAACATGATTTAGAGCTTGTTTTTGGAAAAGTGTTTATTTCTGTATTTCAATGTTGCAACTTGCTGAAAACTGTCCACAGTGTTCCTATCATCCTGATTAAACAGTACTGAAATAAAATTAACTTACAGAGAGCATCAAACATGATTTAGAGCTTGTTTATGGAAAAGTGTTTATTTCTGTATTTCAACATGATTTGGAGCTTGTTTTTGAAAAGTGCTTATTTCTGTATTTCAACATGATTTGGAGCTTGTTTTTGAAAAGTGTTTATTTCTGTTTTTCAACATGATTTAGAGCTTGTTTTTGGAAAAGTGTTTATTTCTCTATTTCAATGTTGCAACTTGCTGAAAACCGTCCACAGTGTTCCTATCATCCTGATTAAACAGTACTGAAATAAAATTAACTTACAGAGAGCATCAAACATGATTTAGAGCTTGTTTATGGAAAAGTGTTTATTTCTGTATTTCAACATGATTTGGAGCTTGTTTTTGAAAAGTGCTTATTTCTGTATTTCAACATGATTTGGAGCTTGTTTTTGAAAAGTGTTTATTTCTGTTTTTCAACATGATTTAGAGCTTGTTTTTGGAAAAGTGTTTATTTCTGTATTCCAATGTTGCAACTTGCTGAAAACCGTCCACAGTGTTACTATCATCCTGATTAAACAGTACTGAAATAAAATTAACTTAGAGTGCATCAAACATGATTTAGAGCTTGTTTATGGAAAAGTGTTTATTTCTGTATTTCAACATGATTTGGAGCTTGTATTTGAAAAGTGTTTATTTCTGTATTTCAACATGATTTGGAGCTTGTTTTTGAAAAGTGTTTTTTCTGTATTTCAACATGATTTAGAGCTTGTTTTTGGAAAAGTGTTTATTTCTGTATTCCAATGTTGCAACTTGCTGAAAACCGTCCACAGTGTTACTATCATCCTGATTAAACAGTACTGAAATAAAATTAACTTACAGAGTGCATCAAACATGATTTAGAGCTCGTTTATGGAAAAGTGTTTATTTCTGTATTTCAACATGATTTGGAGCTTGTATTTGAAAAGTGCTTATTTCTGTATTTCAACATGATTTGGAGCTTGTTTTTGAAAAGTGCTTATTTCTGTTTTTCAACATGATTTAGAGCTTGTTTTTGGAAAAGTGTTTATTTCTGTATTTCAATGTTGCAACTTGCTGAAAACTGTCCACAGTGTTCCTATCATCCTGATTAAACAGTACTGAAATAAAATTAACTTACAGAGAGCATCAAACATGATTTAGAGCTTGTTTATGGAAAAGTGCTTATTTCTGTATTTCAACATGATTTGGAGCTTGTTTTTGAAAAGTGTTTTTTCTGTATTTCAACATGATTTAGAGCTTGTTTTTGGAAAAGTGTTTATTTCTGTATTTCAATGTTGCAACTTGCTGAAAACCGTCCACAGTGTTACTATCATCCTGATTAAACAGTACTGAAATAAAATTAACTTACAGAGTGCATCAAACATGATTTAGAGCTTGTTTATGGAAAAGTGTTTATTTCTGTATTTCAACATGATTTGGAGCTTGTTTTTGAAAAGTGTTTATTTCTGTTTTTCAACATGATTTAGAGCTTGTTTTTGGAAAAGTGTTTATTTCTGTATGCCAATGTTGCAACTTGCTGAAAACCGTCCACAGTGTTACTATCATCCTGATTAAACAGTACTGAAATAAAATTAACTTACATAGTGCATCAAACATGATTTAGAGCTTGTTTATGGAAAAGTGTTTATTTCTGTATTTCAACATGATTTGGAGCTTGTTTTTGAAAGTGCTTATTTCTGTTTTTCAACATGATTTAGAGCTTGTTTTTGGAAAAGTGTTTATTTCTGTATTCCAATGTTGCAACTTGCTGAAAACCGTCCACAGTGTTACTATCATCCTGATTAAACAGTACTGAAATAAAATTAACTTACAGAGTGCATCAAACATGATTTAGAGCTTGTTTATGGAAAAGTGTTTATTTCTGTATTTCAACATGATTTGGAGCTTGTATTTGAAAAGTGCTTATTTCTGTATTTCAACATGATTTGGAGCTTGTTTTTGAAAAGTGATTATTTCTGTTTTTCAACATGATTTAGAGCTTGTTTTTGGAAAAGTGTTTATTTCTGTATTTCAATTTTGCAACTTGCTGAAAACTGTCCACAGTGTTCCTATCATCCTGATTAAACAGTACTGAAATAAAATTAACTTACAGAGAGCATCAAACATGATTTAGAGCTTGTTTATGGAAAAGTGTTTATTTCTGTATTTCAACATGATTTGGAGCTTGTTTTTGAAAAGTGCTTATTTCTGTATTTCAACATGATTTGGAGCTTGTTTATGGAAAAGTGTTTATTTCTGTATTTCAACATGATTTGGAGCTTGTTTTTGAAAAGTGTTTATTTCTGTTTTTCAACATGATTTAGAGCTTGTTTTTGGAAAAGTGTTTATTTCTGTATTCCAATGTTGCAACTTGCTGAAAACCGTCCACAGTGTTACTATCATCCTGATTAAACAGTACTGAAATAAAATTAACTTACAGAGTGCATCAAACATGATTTAGAGCTTGTTTATGGAAAATTGTTTATTTCTGTATTTCAACATGATTTGGAGCTTGTTTTTGAAGAGTGCTTATTTCTGTTTTTCAACATGATTTAGAGCTTGTTTTTGGAAAAGTGTTTATTTCTGTATTCCAATGTTGCAACTTGCTGAAAACCGTCCACAGTGTTACTATCATCCTGATTAAACAGTACTGAAATAAAATTAACTTACAGAGTGCATCAAACATGATTTAGAGCTTGTTTATGGAAAAGTGTTTGTTTCTGTATTTCAACATGATTTGGAGCTTGTATTTGAAAAGTGCTTATTTCTGTATTTCAACATGATTTGGAGCTTGTTTTTGAAAAGTGTTTTTTCTGTATTTCAACATGATTTAGAGCTTGTTTTTGGAAAAGTGTTTATTTCTGTTTTCCAATGTTGCAACTTGCTGAAAACCGTCCACAGTGTTACTATCATCCTGATTAAACAGTACTGAAATAAAATTAACTTACAGAGTGCATCAAACATGATTTAGAGCTTGTTTATGGAAAAGTGTTTATTTCTGTATTTCAACATGATTTGGAGCTTGTTTTTGAAAAGTGCTTATTTCTGTTTTTCAACATGATTTAGAGCTTGTTTTTGGAAAAGTGTTTATTTCTGTATTCCAATGTTGCAACTTGCTGAAAACCGTCCACAGTGTTACTATCATCCTGATTAAACAGTACTGAAATAAAATTAACTTACAGAGAGCATCAAACATGATTTAGAGCTTGTTTATGGAAAAGTGTTTATTTCTGTATTTCAACATGATTTGGAGCTTGTTTTTGAAAAGTGCTTATTTCTGTATTTCAACATGATTTGGAGCTTGTTTATGGAAAAGTGTTTATTTCTGTATTTCAACATGATTTGGAGCTTGTTTTTGAAAAGTGTTAATTTCTGTTTTTCAACATGATTTAGAGCTTGTTTTTGGAAAAGTGTTTATTTCTGTATTCCAATGTTGCAACTTGCTGAAAACCGTCCACAGTGTTACTATCATCCTGATTAAACAGTACTGAAATAAAATTAACTTACAGAGTGCATCAAACATGATTTAGAGCTTGTTTATGGAAAATTGTTTATTTCTGTATTTCAACATGATTTGGAGCTTGTTTTTGAAAAGTGCTTATTTCTGTTTTTCAACATGATTTAGAGCTTGTTTTTGGAAAAGTGTTTATTTCTGTATTCCAATGTTGCAACTTGCTGAAAACCGTCCACAGTGTTACTATCATCCTGATTAAACAGTACTGAAATAAAATTAACTTACAGAGTGCATCAAACATGATTTAGAGCTTGTTTATGGAAAAGTGTTTGTTTCTGTATTTCAACATGATTTGGAGCTTGTATTTGAAAAGTGCTTATTTCTGTATTTCAACATGATTTGGAGCTTGTTTTTGAAAAGTGTTTTTTCTGTATTTCAACATGATTTAGAGCTTGTTTTTGGAAAAGTGTTTATTTCTGTTTTCCAATGTTGCAACTTGCTGAAAACCGTCCACAGTGTTACTATCATCCTGATTAAACAGTACTGAAATAAAATTAACTTACAGAGTGCATCAAACATGATTTAGAGCTTGTTTATGGTAAAGTGTTTATTTCTGTATTTCAACATGATTTGGAGCTTGTTTTTGAAAAGTGCTTATTTCTGTTTTTCAACATGATTTAGAGCTTGTTTTTGGAAAAGTGTTTATTTCTGTATTCCAATGTTGCAACTTGCTGAAAACCGTCCACAGTGTTACTATCATCCTGATTAAACAGTACTGAAATAAAATTAACTTACAGAGTGCATCAAACATGATTTAGAGCTTGTTTATGGAAAATTGTTTATTTCTGTATTTCAACATGATTTGGAGCTTGTTTTTGAAGAGTGCTTATTTCTGTTTTTCAACATGATTTAGAGCTTGTTTTTGGAAAAGTGTTTATTTCTGTATTCCAATGTTGCAACTTGCTGAAAACCGTCCACAGTGTTACTATCATCCTGATTAAACAGTACTGAAATAAAATTAACTTACAGAGTGCATCAAACATGATTTAGAGCTTGTTTATGGAAAATTGTTTATTTCTGTATTTCAACATGATTTGGAGCTTGTTTTTGAAAAGTGCTTATTTCTGTTTTTCAACATGATTTAGAGCTTGTTTTTGGAAAAGTGTTTATTTCTGTATTCCAATGTTGCAACTTGCTGAAAACCGTCCACAGTGTTACTATCATCCTGATTAAACAGTACTGAAATAAAATGAACTTACAGAGTGCATCAAACATGATTTAGAGCTTGTTTATGGAAAAGTGTTTGTTTCTGTATTTCAACATGATTTGGAGCTTGTATTTGAAAAGTGCTTATTTCTGTATTTCAACATGATTTGGAGCTTGTTTTTGAAAAGTGTTTTTTCTGTATTTCAACATGATTTAGAGCTTGTTTTTGGAAAAGTGTTTATTTCTGTTTTCCAATGTTGCAACTTGCTGAAAACCGTCCACAGTGTTACTATCATCCTGATTAAACAGTACTGAAATAAAATTAACTTACAGAGTGCATCAAACATGATTTAGAGCTTGTTTATGGTAAAGTGTTTATTTCTGTATTTCAACATGATTTGTAGCTTGTTTTTGAAAAGTGCTTATTTCTGTTTTTCAACATGATTTAGAGCTTGTTTTTGGAAAAGTGTTTATTTCTGTATTCCAATGTTGCAACTTGCTGAAAACCGTCCACAGTGTTACTATCATCCTGATTAAACAGTACTGAAATAAAATTAACTTACAGAGTGCATCAAACATGATTTAGAGCTTGTTTATGGAAAAGTGTTTATTTCTGTATTTCAACATGATTTGGAGCTTGTATTTGAAAAGTGTTTATTTCTGTATTTCAACATGATTTGGAGCTTGTTTTTGAAAAGTGCTTATTTCTGTTTTTCAACATGATTTAGAGCTTGTTTTTGGAAAAGTGTTTATTTCTGTATTTCAATGTTGCAACTTGCTGAAAACTGTCCACAGTGTTCCTATCATCCTGATTAAACAGTACTGAAATAAAATTAACTTACAGAGAGCATCAAACATGATTTAGAGCTTGTTTATGGAAAAGTGTTTATTTCTGTATTTCAACATGATTTGGAGCTTGTTTTTGAAAAGTGCTTATTTCTGTATTTCAACATGATTTGGAGCTTGTTTTTGAAAAGTGTTTATTTCTGTTTTTCAACATGATTTAGAGCTTGTTTTTGGAAAAGTGTTTATTTCTGTATTCCAATGTTGCAACTTGCTGAAAACCGTCCACAGTGTTACTATCATCCTGATTAAACAGTACTGAAATAAAA
>NW_026602540.1:0-15375 GCF_029448725.1 Salvelinus fontinalis | reverse complement strand
GTAGTCACAACAACAGATAAACATAGGGCGCTATGTTTATCTGTTGTTGTGACTAAGATGAAGATCAGATCAAATTTTATCACCAATTTATGCAGAAATCCAGGTAATTCCAAAGGGTTCACATATTTTTTCTTGCCACTGTAGGTTTTTCTATTGTCCAGGTGGGAAAGGGCAGTGAGGAGTGCAATAGAGACTGAATCATCTGTGGATCTGTTGGGGCGGTATGCAAATTGGAGTGGGTCTAGGGTTTCTGGGATGATGGTGTTGATGGTGTTGATGTGAGCCATGACCAGCCTGTCAAACAGCCTGTCAAACCACTTCATGGCTACAGACGTGAGTGCTACGGGTCGGTAGTCATTTAGGTAGGTTACCTTAGTGTTCTTGGGCACAGGGACTATGGAGGTCTGCTTAAAACATGTTGGTATTACAGACTCAAACAGGGAGAGATTGAAAATGACAGTGAAGCCAGTTGGTCAGTGCATGCTCGCAGTACACGTCCTGGTAATCCATCCGTCTCTGCGGCCTTGTGAATGTTGACCTGTTTAAAGGTCTTACTCACGTCGGCCGCGGAGAGCGTGATCACACAGTCTGCCGGAACAGCTGATGCTCACATGCATGTTTGCCTCGAAGTGAGCATAGTAGTTTAGTTCATCTGGAAGGCTCGTGTCACTGGGCAGCTCTCGGCTGTGCTTCCCTTTGTAGTCTGTAATGGTTTGCAGGCCCTGCCACATCCGAAAAGTGTCAGAGCCGGTGTAGTACGACTCCATCTTAGTCCTGTATTGACGCTTTGCCTGTTTGATGGTTCGCTGGAGGGACTGGAGGAATATCTCATAAGCTTCTGGGTTAGAGTCCCGCTCCTTGAAAGCGGCATCTCTAGCCTTTAGCTCAGTGCGGATGTTGACTGTAATTCATGGTTTCTGGTTGGGGTATGTACGTACGTACAGTCACTGTGGGAACGACGTCGTCGATGCACTTATTGATGAAGCCAATAACAGATGTGGTGTTCTCCTCAATGCCATCGGAAGAATCCTGGAACATATTTCAGTGTGTGATGGCAAAACAGTCCTGTAGTTTAGTATTTGCTTCATCTGACCACTTTTTTATTGATCTAGTCACTGGTGCTTCCTGCTTTCATTGTTGCTTGTATACAGGAATCAGGAGGATAGAATTATGGTCAGATTTGCCAAATGGAGGGTGAGGGAGAGCTTTGTACGCGTCTCTGTGTGTGGAGTAAAGGTGGTCCAGAGTTATTTTCCCTCTGGTTGCACATTTAACATGTTGATGTAAATTAGGTAAAACGGATTTAAGTTTCCATTCTATGGGACTGACTCCCCTCCTGTAGGCCTATTCCATGGGACTGACTCATCTCCTGTAGGTCTATTCCATGGGACTGACTCACCTCCTGTAGGTCTATTCCATGGGACTGACTCACCTCCTGTAGGTCTATTCCATGGGACTGACTCACCTCCTGTAGGTCTATTCCATGGGACTGACTCACCTCCTGTAGGTCTATTCCATGGGACTGACTCACCTCCTGTAGGTCTATTCCATGGGACTGACTCACCTCCTGTTGGACTATTCCATGGGACTGACTCACCTCCTGTAGGTCTATTCCATGGGACTGACTCACCTCCTGTAGGTCTATTCCATGGGACTGACTCACCTCCTGTAGGTCTATTCCATGGGACTGACTCCCCTCCTGTAGGTCTATTCCATGGGACTGTATGGTGATCAGATCAGACTGTATGGTGATCAGATCATACAGATCATACCACCCTGCATACCACTGCTGGCTTGCTTCTGAAGCTAAGCAGGGTTGGTCCTGGTCAGTCCCTGGATGGGAGACCAGGTGCTGCTGGAAGTGGTGTTGGAGGGCCAGTAGGAGGCACTCTTTCCTCTGGTCTAAACAAAGATCCCAATGCCCCAGGGCAGTGATTGGGGACACTGCTCTGTGTAGGGTGCTGTCTTTCGGATGGGACGTTAAACGGGTGTCCTGACTCTCTGAGGTCATTAAAGATCCCATGGCACTTATCGTAAGAGTAGGGGTGTTAACCCCGGTGTCCTGGCTAAATTCCCAATCTGGCCCTCTACCATCACGGTCACCTAATAATCCCCAATTTACAATTGGCTCATTCATCCCCCTCCTCTCCCCTGTAACTATTCCCCAGGTCGTTGCTGCAAATGAGAACGTGTTCTCAGTCAACTTACCTGGTAAAATAACGGTAAAATA
The DNA here is from genome assembly GCF_029448725.1 of Salvelinus fontinalis. Classification (NCBI taxonomy): domain Eukaryota; kingdom Metazoa; phylum Chordata; class Actinopteri; order Salmoniformes; family Salmonidae; genus Salvelinus; species Salvelinus fontinalis. Next base: position 13,145 of record NW_026602540.1, on the reverse strand, counting down.
AATAAATCAGACATCTGGGCCTTTTCACAAGAACCACCACAGACATTTTAATTTACTTCATCTGAATTAAACATTTGCCCTAAATCTGCCATTGAGAATGTCATGTTTTGACTTTTCCTAGAATAAGTGTTTTAAAGAAATGGGGAGACTTGGGTATTTGTTTTTGGATCGAAGCTGTAGAGATCAGTCAGGAATTGAACTTCTAATTCATCCATTAAATGACCGGGTATGATGGTACATTGATCAGTTGTACAGTTTCAAGGTGTTATTTTTGCGTTCTTGCCCAAAGTCAACCTTAAACACTTTGTTTAAAACATTGTTTGACCATGATTTCATAAACTAAATCTTAGGAGGACAAATAATTTTGAATGTTTTTAACCCCCTGCCCTTCCTTCTCCTGACGGTTGTCTGGCCAACTGATGATCAAATTCCCCAGATGAACCTTGACTTGTTAGTTTAATGCAGAATGAATGTACCCTCTCTGTTCTCCTAGATGCTGAACCCGGATGTAGTGACTATGTACACAGAGTTTTTCTTCCTCTCTCATGATCTATCAATGCCTCAGGATGTCACTGAGTAAATATTATCTTACTGAATGAGGAACTCTTCTGTCATGATATCTGGGAGAAGGTGTGTCTGAAGATAACAGAGTACCTGGCCTGCAAGCAGTCAACTTCCTTTTCAGTTTGTTTATTACATTGACCAGATCAACATGTACTTGGTTGTTTAAATGAGTCCTGTCTGGCATAATTATCTGACATGCAAGCAGTCATTTGCCGACTTAGTGGCTTGTGGGTAGAATGTCCACCCTGATAGGGGATTGGGGTTTGATCCCTGGTTGAGTCATACCAAAGACTGTAAAAAATGGGACCAGATGCGTCTCTGCTTGGCACTCAGCATTAAGGAGATGATGGGGTACAAGGCCTTCTAACAGACTAGCTTCCTGTCCAGTACTTGTACATCAAGCTGCTTCATGCTACAGAAACAAGCGGCTCTTGCCCTTTGGGCCGTTCTGGTTTCAGACAAGACTTACTGAAGTAGTCAGTTGACAATTAAAACGTTATTTCACTCATTTTGTTTCCAAAGAAACAGTTAAAGGTTGATCTTGTGAATTTGATGAATGAACTGAAATAAAATTAAAATTAAATAAGTTAAATGGTCCATTGAGGATTGTCTTTCAGAAGAAAGAAAAAAGAGACACAAAATACAAAGACACAATTCAGGTGCTTCCACAGGGTTGAAAATGTTGTGAAATGTTGTCTGCACTTTCCAGGTAATAGCAGCACCAAGGTTACGGATGCTGAGTTCACATTCATTCATATTCCACGAGGCTTAACACCTCTGACACAAAAACTCAAAGAAGTCCAAATATTTAGTATGATGTCTCATAAAGGCCTCACCTACATTACAGATATATGTACAACTGAATGAAATGGAGGAAGATGTGTCCAACTGAATGAAATGGAGGAAGATGTGTCCAACTGAATGAAATGGAGGAAGATGTGTCCAACTGAATGAAATGGAGGAAGATGTGTCCAACTGAATGAAACGGAGGAAGATGTGTCCAACTGAATGAAATGGAGGAAGATGTGTCCAACTGAATGAAACGGAGGAAGATGTGTCCAACTGAATGAAACGGAGGAAGATGTGTCCAACTGAATGAAACGGAGGAAGATGTGTCCAACTAAATGAAATGGAGGAAGATGTGTCCAACTGAATGACATGAAGGAAGATGTGTCCAACTGAATGAAACGGAGGAAGATGTGTCCAACTGAATGAAACGGAGGAAGATGTGTCCAACTGAATGAAATGGAGGAAGATGTGTCCAACTGAATGACATGAAGGAAGATGTGTCCAACTGACTGGAACGGAGGAAGATGTGTCCAACTGAATGAAACGGAGGAAGATGTGTCCAACTGAATGAAATGGAGGAAGATGTGTCCAACTGAATGAAATGGAGGAAGATGTGTCCAACTGAATGAAATGGAGGAAGATGTGTCCAACTGAATGAAATGGAGGAAGATGTGTCCAACTGAATGAAACGGAGGAAGATGTGTCCAACTGAATGAAATGGAGGAAGATGTGTCCAACTGAATGAAACGGAGGAAGATGTGTCCAACTGAATGAAATGGAGGAAGATGTGTCCAACTGAATGAAACGGAGGAAGATGTGTCCAACTGAATGAAACGGAGGAAGATGTGTCCAACTGAATGAAACGGAGGAAGATGTGTCCAACTAAATGAAATGGAGGAAGATGTGTCCAACTGAATGACATGAAGGAAGATGTGTCCAACTGAATGAAACGGAGGAAGATGTGTCCAACTAAATGAAATGGAGGAAGATGTGTCCAACTAAATGAAATGGAGGAAGATGTGTCCAACTAAATGAAATGGAGGAAGATGTGTCCATCTGAATGAAACGGAGGAAGATGTGTCCAACTGAATGAAATGGAAGAAGATGTGTCCAACTAAATGAAACGGAGGAAGATGTGTCCAACTGAATGAAATGGAGAAAGATGTGTCCAACTAAATGAAATGGAGGAAGATGTGTCCAACTGAATGAAACGGAGGAAGATGTGTCCAACTGAATGAAATGGAGGAAGATGTGTCCAACTAAATGAAATGGAGGAAGATGTGTCCAACTGAATGAAACGGAGGAAGATGTGTCCAACTGAATGAAACGAAGGAAGATGTGTCCAACTGAATGAAATGGAGGAAGATGTGTCCAACTAAATGAAATGGAGGAAGATGTGTCCAACTGAATGAAACGGAGGAAGATGTGTCCAACTGAATGACATGAAGGAAGATGTGTCCAACTGAATGAAACGGAGGAAGATGTGTCCAACTGAATGAAATGGAGGAAGATGTGTCCAACTGAATGAAACGGAGGAAGATGTGTCCAACTGAATGACATGAAGGAAGATGTGTCCAACTGAATGAAACGGAGGAAGATGTGTCCAACTGAATGAAACGGAGGAAGATGTGTCCACCTGAATGAAACAGAGGAAGATGTGTCCAACTAAATGAAATGGAGGAAGATGTGTCCAACTGAATGAAACGGAGGAAGATGTGTACAACTGAATGAAACGGAGGAAGATGTGTCCAACTGAATGAAACGGAGGAAGATGTGTCCAACTGACTGGAACGGAGGAAGATGTGTCCAACTAAATGAAATGGAGGAAGATGTGTCCAACTGAATGAAACGGAGGAAGATGTGTCCAACTGAATGAAACGGAGGAAGATGTGTCCAACTGAATGACATGAAGGAAGATGTGTCCAACTGAATGAAACGGAGGAAGATGTGTCCAACTGAATGAAATGGAGGAAGATGTGTCCAACTGAATGAAACGGAGGAAGATGTGTCCAACTGAATGACATGAAGGAAGATGTGTCCAACTGAATGAAACGGAGGAAGATGTGTCCAACTGAATGAAACGGAGGAAGATGTGTCCAACTGAATGAAACAGAGGAAGATGTGTCCAACTAAATGAAATGGAGGAAGATGTGTCCAACTGAATGAAACGGAGGAAGATGTGTCCAACTGAATGAAACGGAGGAAGATGTGTCCAACTGAATGACATGAAGGAAGATGTGTCCAACTGAATGAAACGGAGGAAGATGTGTCCAACTAAATGAAATGGAGGAAGATGTGTCCAACTGAATGAAACGGAGGAAGATGTGTCCAACTGAATGACATGAAGGAAGATGTGTCCAACTGAATGAAACGGAGGAAGATGTGTCCAACTGAATGAAACGGAGGAAGATGTGTCCAACTGAATGAAACAGAGGAAGATGTGTCCAACTAAATGAAATGGAGGAAGATGTGTCCAACTGAATGAAACAGAGGAAGATGTGTCCAACTGAATGAAACGGAGGAAGATGTGTCCAACTGAATGAAACAGAGGAAGATGTGTCCAACTGAACGAAACGGAGGAAGATGTGTCCAACTGAATGAAACAGAGGAAGATGTGTCCAACTAAATGAAATGGAGGAAGATGTGTCCAACTGAATGAAACGGAGGAAGATGTGTCCAACTGAATGAAACGGAGGAAGATGTGTCAAACTGAATGAAACGGAGGAAGATGTGTCCAACTGAATGAAATGGAGGAAGATGTGTACAACTTGATGTATTCTGTGGTCTGAACACTGAGTTTATTTCCAGTAACTGAAGTAGGTCACAGTAAGAGTTGACACAAAGCTGTGTATGTAGAGTTAGAAAATGTGGTTCCTAACAACACTGTGGTCAGAGCAGCACTGGACTGTTTAACACCTCAGACTCAGCAGCTGTAGATTCTTCAGTTGAGGCCTTTTCTCAGTAAGAGTAGAGGAGACTGTGGAACAAACTAACACTTTTAGACTTTAGTTTATTATGGAAATATTATTTAAGTTAGATTAATCATATTTTTATGTAAATAACATACATACTGTATCTCACCTACCATTACACACTAAGTATGTTCCTAGGAAGTACCAGTAATTTACAATTCAACCAAAGGTGGTGGGAATTAAATGTTACAATTGACCCAGTAGGTGAATGTTCCACAGGTCAATAATTTAACAAAAAGAGAAGCAGCAAGTATATTTACTTCAGGGACTCAAAACCCTTTTTCTTCTTCAATAAAACTAAAAATCATCAATGGATTTAAACAAAACCTCTTGGTCATGTAGAGACACTAACCAATCATTATCACATTGAATAAGAGCTTTCTACCTGGTTTCTAATTGGACTAATTTATGTTACAACTGACCCTGTGTTACTTTGTTCCCCAGTCTACCCTACCTTCATGTATAATATTTAAAGTAACTGCTTCGCTTAAGTAAAACATTTTTTACTTCTTCAATTACCAGCTGAAGCAGGTCACATAATTATACTTCATGTAAAATTTGTGGTGGCTTATTTCTGCTTTACCAATTGAGGAGAGTTACAAACTTCACACACCAGTCAGAGTTATACTTAAACTACATCTTTAATAATAAGAGCTTTGCAATAGTCTTTTGACTTTCAATGATGCGCTATCTCTAATGAACCATTGAAAGTGACTACAGAAAATTACAAAGATCTTTTATAGCCAAGATACACCCCTCTCAACCTACATGACGAACCACAGATCTTAGGAACAGTTCACAAAGAAAGACTTTTACTTAACTTCTCTAGGGTAGGAGGCAGTATTTTCACGTCCGGATGAAAAGCGTGCCCATAGTAAACTGCCTGCTACTCAGGCCCAGATGCTAGGATATGCATATTATTAGTAGATTCTGATAGTTTCTAAAACACTCTGAAGTTTCTAAAACTTTTTGAATGATGTCTGTCAGTATAACAGAACTCATATGGCAGGCATAAACCTGAGACAAAATCCAACCAGGAAGTGGGAAATCTGAGGTTTGTAGTTTTTCAACTCTTTGCTTATCCAAGATACAGTGGAAATGGGGTCATATTGCACTTCCTAAGGCTTCCACTAGATGTCAACAGTCTTTAGAACCTTGTTTGAGCCTTCTACTGTGAAGTGGGGGTAAATGAGAGGTGATATAGTCAGAGGTCTGCCAGAGAGCCACGAGCTGACCATGCGTGTTCACGTGATAGTTAGCTTGCTTTCCATTGCATTTCTGAAGACAAAGGAATTCTCCGGTTGGAACATTGTTGAAGATTTATGTTAAAAACATCCTAAAGATTGATTCTATACATCGTTTGACATGTTTCTACGGACTGTAACGGACATTTTTGACTTTTCGTCTTTACCTAGTGATCGCGCGTCATCAATTTGGATTACTGGGCTAAACGCGCAAACAAAAAGGAGGTATTTGGACATAAATGATGGACTTCATCGAACAAAACAAACATTTATTGTGGAACTGGGATTCCTGGGAGTGCATTCCGATGAAGATCATCAAAGGTAAGTGAATATTTATAATGTTATTTCTGACTTCTGTTGACTACACCACATGGCGGATATCTGTTTGGGTTGTGTTGGTCTCTGAGCGCTGTACTCAGATTATTGCAGGGTGTGCTTTTTCCATAAAGCTTTTTTGAAATCTGACACAGCGGTTGCATTAAGGAGAAGTGGATCTAAAATTCCATGCATAACAGTTGTATCTTTTAGCAATGTTTATTATGAGTATTCCTGTAAATTGATGAGGCTCTCTGCAAAACCACTGGATGTTTTATGACTTCTGAACGTAAGGCGCCAATGTGAACTCAGATTTCTGGATATAAATATGAACTTTACCGAGCAAAACATACATGTATTGTGTAACATGAAGTCCTTTGAGTGTCATCTGATGAAGATCATCAAAGGTTAGTGATTCATTTTATCTCTATTTTTGCTTTTTGTGACTCCTCTCTTTGGCTGGAAAAATGGCTGTGTTTTTTTGTGACTTGGCTCTGACCTAACATAATCGTTTGGTTTGCTTTCGTCGTAAAGCCTTTTTGAAATCGGACACTGTGGCTGGATTTACAACAAGTGTATCTTTAAAATGGTGTAAAATACATGTATGTTTGAGGAATTTTAATTATGAGATTTCTGTTGTTTTGAATTTGGCGCCCTGCAGTTTCACTGGCTGTTGATGAGGTGAGACGCTACCGTCTCACATACCCTAGAGAGGTTAAGAGAGAGGAGTATCCCATAGCCAGATAGCATTCGCTATAAACTATCGTTCAGTTTGGTCCCTAAGACGAGGTTCTAATCTCATTCTTGGTACTTCATAGCACAGAACCATTACCTCATCCAATGGCATAACTCAATTGTCAACTCTAGATACTCCCATCTCAAGTAAACCCCCTCTTGACCCCACTATTGGACAAGCTCACTGAGGGGAGTGACTTGCGCACAGACATTGTGAAGACAAGTAATTGGTTCCCCCTTAATCACGCCATCCCTTCACATGGTTTAACAGATACATTCACATATGAAGACAATGTTCCATTCTGTCCTCTTCCCTTTCTGATATTCTGCATAGCACCAGAGACATGTAAAAGACAAGCCTGACCTCTCCCCTCTCTGGGCCCCAAATGACTGAGCCCCAGCTGAGGGAAGAAATGCAACTGCCAACACTAGAGTCTATTAGAAATACATTCTAATAACAAGTATATCACATAAGAATATTATGCAGATATGACATCTTAATTACTTATGTTACCCAACTAATTCTGATTCATCCACTACAAATTACCTTTGTAATTGTGATTTAAAAGGTGTGGACATTTATTTGTCAATTGTTTACATCAAATTCTCCTTGAATGTTGGCTTGTATGACCTATGCAGTGGTTCCCAAACTTTTTATTGTCCCGTACCCCTTCAAACATTCAACCTCCATCTGTGTACCCCCTCTAGCACCAGGGTCATCTGTGTACCCCCTCTAGCACCAGGGTCATCTGTGTACCCCCTCTAGCACCAGGGTCATCTGTGTACCCCCTCTAGCACCAGGGTCATCTGTGTACCCCCTCTAGCACCAGGGTCATCTGTGTACCCCCTCTAGCACCAGAGTCATCTGTGTACCCCCTCTAGCACCAGGGTCATCTGTGTACCCCCTCTAGCACCAGGGTCATCTGTGTACCCCCTCTAGCACCAGGGTCAGAGCACTCTCAACGGTTGTTTTTTGCCATCGTTGTCAGCCTGCCACACACACACTATACAATACATTTATTAAACATAAGAATGAGTGTGAGTTTTTGTCACAACCCGGCTCTTATGGCAGTTTAGGAGCAGTGGCTTCTTCCTTGCCGAGCGGCCTTTCAGGTTATGCCGATATAGGACTCGTTTTACTGTGGATATAGATACTTTTGTACCTGTCTCCTCCAGCATCTTCACAAGGTCCTTTGCTGTTGTTCTGGGATTGATTTGCACTTTTCGCACCAAAGTATGTTCATCTCTAGGAGACAGAACGTGTCTCTTTCCTGAGCGGTATGACGGCTGCGTGGTCCCATGGTGTTCATACTTGCGTACTATTGTTTGTACAGATGAACGTGGTACCTTCAGGCGTTTGAAAATTGCTCCCAAGGATGAACCAGACTTGTCGAGGTCTACATTTTTTTCTGAGGTCTTGGCTGATTTCTTTTGATTTTCCCATGATGTCAAGCAAAGAGGCACTGAGTTTGAAGGTAGGCCTTGAAATACATCCACAGGTAGACCTCCAATTGACTCAATGATGTCAATTAGCCTGTCAGAAGCTTCTAAAGCCATGACATCATTTTCTGGAATTCTCCAAGCTGTTTAAAGGCACAGTCAACCTAGTGTATGTAAACTACTGACCCACTGGAATCGTGATACAGTGAGTTATAAGTGAAATAATCTGTCTGTAAACAATTGTTGGAAAAATGACTAGTGTCATGCCCAAAGTAGATGTCCTAACAGACTTGCCAAAACTATAGTTTGTGAACAAGACATTTGTGAGGTGGTTGAAAAACGAGTTTTAATGACAACAACCCAAGTGTATGTAAACTTCCGACTTCAACTGTATACCAAGAGCTGTGCCAGACCAGCCACGTCTGTTGACTCATCCAGCTGTCACTCATATCATTCACTGGCTTGTATGCAAAGCAGCCATTGTTTCAGAACATCTTCTGACATGTCACTGATGCGTCGTGTTGTTTGATGAAGGCATTGTCTGTTTAGTATTTTTTGACTTTTCCCCAGCATTGTCCCAGTCATATCCACAGCAACAGGAAGAATGAAGTCCTCCACAATAGTATGGGGCTTGCCTGTCCTAGCCACTCGGTAGCTCACCATATAAGACGCTTCTAGCCCCTTCTTATGAATGGTATCTGTTGCTTTCATAAATGTCTTGCTACTTGAAAGTTGTTCGTAATTCTCACTCAAAATACTGCTGTGGCTTATTTTAGAAGGGGCATGTTTTGTTTCTAAATGTTTCGTCAGGTTGTGAGATGATACTTTTGCACATATAATACACTGTGGCTGAGGAAAGGCTGCTAGATCGAATACCTGAGCTGACAAGGAAAAACTCTGTCGTTCTGCCCCTGAACAAGGCAGTTAACCCACTGTTCCCCGGTAGGCCGTCATTGAAAATAACAATTTGTTCTTAACCGACTTGCCCAGTTCAATAAATAAAATAATAATAATTGGACATTGTGTTGTTATTTCGCTGAACACGAGATGGTTTCATTTTATATTTGGCAGTGAAACCAGGCTACTCAGGCGGGGAAAAAAACTCACCCAAATGTATATCCCTGTTGGAAAATATAAATGGACTGTTTAAAAATGTGAAGGGAAAAAAAGTGAATCACATTTTTACTTGGCGTTCCCCTGACAGCATTCAGCGTACCCCTGGGGGTACATTTGAGAATTCCTGCAGTAGGCTATTCAATTCCTGCTGTAGGCTATTCAATTCCTGCTGTAGGCTATTCAATTCCTGCTGTAGGCTATTCAATTCATGTTGCAGGCTATTCAATTCCTGCTGTAGGCTATTCAATTCCTGCTGTAGGCTATTCAATTCCTGCAGTAGGCTATCCAATTCCTGCTGTAGTCTATTCAATTCCTGCTGTAGGCTATCCAATTCCTGCTGTAGGCTATCCAATTCCTGCTGTAGGCTATCCAATTCCTGCTTTAGGCTACTCAATTCCTGCTGTAGGCTATTCAATTCCTGCTGTAGGCTATCCAATTCCTGCTGTAGGCTACTCAATTCCTGCTGTAGGCTACTCAATTCCTGCTGTAGGCAATCCAATTCCTGCTGTAGGCTATCCAATTCCTGCTGTAGGCTATTCAATTCCTGCAGTAGGCTATTCAATTCCTGCTGTAGGCTATTCAATTCCTGCTGTAGGCTATCCATTTCCTGCTGTAGGCTATCCAATTCCTGCTGTAGGCTATTCAATTCCTACTGTAGGCTATTCAATTCCTACTTGCATTAGATCCAATTCCTGCTGTAGGCTATCCAATTCCTACTGTAGGCTATTCAAATCCTGCTGTAGGCTATCCAATTCCTGCTGTAGTCTATTCAATTCCTACTTAAATTAGATCCAATTCCTGCTGTAGGCTATACAAATCCTACTGTAGTCTATTCAATTCCTACTTGCATTCTATCCAATTCCTGCTGTAGGCTATTCAATTCCTACTTGCATTCTATCCAATTCCTACTGTAGTCTATACAAATCCTACTGTAGGCTATTCAATTCCTACTTGCATTCTATACAATTCCTGCCGTAGGCTTTTCAATTCCTACTTGCATTCTATACAATTCCTGACGTAGGCTTTTCAATTCCTACTTGCATTCTATCCAATTCCTGCTGTAGGCTATCCAATTCCTACTGTAGGATATCCAATTCCTGCTGTAGACTATCCAATTCCTGCTGTAGGCTATTCAATTCCTGCTGTAGGCTATCCAATTCCTGCTGTAGGCTATTCAATTCCTGCTGTAGTCTATCCAATTCCTACTGTAGTCTATTCAATTCCATTCTATCTAAATCCTGCTGTAGGCTATTCAATTCATGTTGCTGCAGCTTTCAAATGTAGGCTAACCAACTCTTACTTGCAGGCGATCCAATCCCTCCTAATATACTGGTCCAGCAGTATATTTCAGGTGATTATAGGTAAACCAATCCCTCCTAATATACTGGTCCAACAGTATATTTCAGGTGATTATAGGTAAACCAATCCCTCCTAATATTCTGGTACAACAGTATATTTCAGGTGATTATAGGTAAACCAATCCCTACTAATATACTGGTCCAACAGTATATTTCAGGTGATTATAGGTAAACCAATCCCTCCTAATATTCTGGTCCAACAGTATATTTCAGGTGATTATAGGTAAACCAATCCCTCCTAATATACTGGTCCAACAGTATATTTCAGGTGATTATAGGTAAACCAATCCCTCCTAATACACTGGTCCAACAGTATATTTCAGGTGATTATAGGTAAACCAATCCCTCCTAATATTCTGGTACAACAGTATATTTCAGGTGATTATAGGTAAACCAATCCCTCCTAATATTCTGGTCCAACAGTATATTTCAGGTGATTATAGGTAAACCAATCCCACCTAATATACTGGTCCAACAGTATATTTCAGGTGATTATAGGTAAACCAATCCCTACTATTGGAGACACCACTGTGCTCCCATTGATTAATGTTAACCGTTTAGATTCTTTGTTATAGGGAATAAATAGTTCTGCCAAATTGAACACCAACATTTTGTGGCTGAGGAGGACAAGAGGTCTTTCACTATTAATGCTCGGCTGGACAACAGACAGTCCTTCACAGAGATGTTTTAATAAGGTCTCTTACCTTCTTTAAGTTGTGGCCAGAGGGATGTCTGAGTCCATCTGGGTCACGGCACCAAATGTTGTAGGAAATTAGATCCAAAGATGAAGGCAGAGACTTTTTAATTGAATAGAAAAATCTTTAATCAAGCAGCTGCAGAGGAGATGATTGTGATTTCACAGGGAAGAACCCCCTGAGTAAATGGCTCCATGTCCCTTATATAGTGGGAGGTGATAATACCATCAGATTGTTACAGTTATTTATAACAGCAACAGTTCCAGAACACAATGGCCTTGTGTTTAAGGTACAGACACACCAGGACTCTATGAAAGGCATCACAGTCCAACACAGAACATGTCCCTTGAGAAGTTACAACAGTTCAACACTAATTCTGCCACCACACTAGTTTTCACTCACATGTGAGGGGCTGATGCTCATTGGCTAAGACTCAATTTGCTAGGGGGGGTGAAATGTAGGGAAACAGTAATTCTGCTCATAGATTCTATTTGTTTGAACAACACATTGATACATCAAGCACAAAGTGGGAGGTTTGAAATATACTTTCTTAGTCGCCAAAATAACAGAGCTTGTCTTTAACCTTCACAACCCTTAAACTTGTTTAATTATAACCATGGCTTATAACACTTATTACTTAACCCTTATAACAATTATAACCCTTATAATGCTGGATAATAACCCTAATTATTTAACCCTTATAACCATTATAACTTAACCCTTATAACCATTAAACCCTTATAACCCTTGTAACTTAGGGAATGTGTACTCAATAGTTGGGTGAATTACCACTTGACAAAACTCATCACTTTTCATCACAGTCACAATCACACTCATCCTCCTCATCACATTCCTTTAACTCCCCTGCTCTCTTCATCTTTATGCTCCCCTCTCCACTCTTTTGCTTTTTATTTGTCAACTCCCCAATCGGCTCTCCCGTCCTCTTTCCCCCTGCCTGTTCTACATTTGTTGAACATCCCTTTGGGAACAACTTGACTTCAGACAATTCGTAGACGCTCTTCAACTTCAGTTCGAGTTGATTCAAGGTTATTGGTGTTACTGTTTTCATCTCGTTCTTTTCCTCTGCTACATTCTCAGCCCAGTGTGCTCCGGCCACCAACTGTCCCAGGTTGTTTTTACAGCAGTAGGTTGTCCACAGGTGAGACGGGATGTTCACTCTGTCGTTCAGTTTGTTGTTGTTGTTGTTGTTGTTGTTGCTGGGAACTGCTCCAGTCACCACATAGGCCTTTATACCGTTGTTATTAATACAGTCCTTCATAAGAGCTTTTCTGACTCTGCACTCCATTGTCTTCCAGCTGCCCTTGTTGAAGGAACTTGCCTGGGGAACGGCGTTTGTCAGGGTGAAAGTGGACCTCTTGGTATCATCATCAGGTGCGTACGAACATGGGAAAAGGTGACCTCTGTCCATTTTCATCTTGTTTAGTTTGTAGTCTGTGTCCACAGCCTGGTGTGTGACAGCTTTATTATCCACCTTCATGTCACGTTGGTTATTTATATCTTCAAGCTGCAGAAACATCAGTCAGACATTACAACTCTTTATCAAGTTCAGACAATAACTCATAAAAAAAGTCACAATTTCCCAATCCAGACTTAAACTGAAAGTGTGGATTAACCAAAGGTGCCTTATTGTATCAAAGATACTGTATGTCTATACCAGTAAACAAATACACATGTTTAATGAATAGAGATTAGTCCTACCTGGGGCTCCATCATCCAGGACTGACTAGGTAACATAACTGTCTGTGATATATAGCAGTAAACAAATACACATGTTATGTTATATGACAAACATTAGTCCTACCTGGGGCTCTATCATCCAGGACTGACTAGGTAACATAACTGTCTGTGATATATACCAGTAAACAAATACACATGTTATGTTATATGACAAACATG
>NW_026602539.1:0-15391 GCF_029448725.1 Salvelinus fontinalis | reverse complement strand
TAAGAGTGGTGTTAGTGTGTTGTGTGGAAGGTTCCTCTCTGTCTCACCTCGATGAAGGTGATAAGAGTGGTGTTAGTGTGTTGTGTGGAAGGTTCCTCTCTGTCTCACCTCGATGAAGGTGATAAGAGTGGTGTTAGTGTGTTGTGTGGAAGGTTCTCTGTCTCACCTCGATGAAGGTGATAAGAGTGGTGTTGTGTGGAAGGTTCTTCTCTGTCTCACCTCGATGAAGGTGATAGGAGTGGTGTTAGTGTGTTGTGTGGAAGGTTCTCTGTCTCATCTCGATGAAGGTAATAAGAGTGGTGTTAGTGGTGTTGTGTGGAAGGTTCTCTGTCTCACCTCGATGAAGGTGTCGAGGGTGGCGTTGGTGGGGTTGTGTGTGATGAGGAACCTCATGTTCTTGTAGCAGACCTCGACGGGGGGAGCCGGACGGTTCATTCTGGACACACTGAGGATCCCACTCTCAGGAGAAGAAGCCACGACGTCGACCCAGACCCAGGGGCCCGCACCCACCCTGACAGAGGAGCACCCAGCCCACCAGCTACAGTACACTGTCCTGACACAGCAGGCAGGAAGCCAGGCAGGCAGGTCACCCCTGCTAGTCTCTCTGAGGCTGAGGAACAAACCCCAGCAACAACACCCCACCTCAGGAGGACTTTACAAGGTCCTCTCAAGTCTCTCCTGTCCAGGGTGTCTTGGGGTGCTGGGAATAGAGTGGGGGTTGGAGAGGGTGAAGAGTAAGGTGCCAAGGGGGGGTGAAGAGGTAGCTGTCCGTTAGCTTACGCTGCCCTTGCCCACCGACACTCACTACCCCATCTGGTGAGTTAGTGGGCCTGCCGTGCGTCAGTCAATCTGCAGTCAGTGTGGGGGCGGCTGGGTCTGGGTGGAGAGGGCGACCTGGCTGTGGGCATTCAGGGGTGGGAGGTGCAGCAGGGCAGCAGGGCCATCCTCCCCCCGGGGGGCCTGGGCTCAAGCGCTGAGATGTTGGGCGTGGCAGTAGTCACCGCTCCCCTGCAAGAACTCCATCAACGACTGGCCGGTCTGAGTGCAGCGCTGCAGAGACAGAGGGGAGGGAGAGAGTCAGCGGGACTAACAGTCAAACTACACACACAAGGAGAGACAGTTAGTTGGGGAGAGAAAGTCTACCTATTCTCTATTATCACTAGTCAGTCAGTTCAGGACATCATTTCCTGTTTTGATCAAGCTGGCCTGAAGAGCGTTGGTAAACTTTTATTCTATCAAACTACACACACAGGGTAAGGAGAGGACACAGACAGATAGAAGACGGTACAGTCAGTCAGTCAGACAGTCAGACACACACGGGGTAAGGAGAGGACACAGACAGATAGAAGACGGTACAGTCAGTCAGTCAGACAGTCAGTCAGACAGACACAGGGTAAGGAGAGGACACAGACATAAAAGACAGGGCCTAAAACTAACTTGTTTGTATACCAACCACTGTGGCAGGTAGATTTATTTTTTTAATCTACCAGCCAATCAGATTTTTTACCAGCCCAAATATTATTTTTTTGCCATAATTACACAAAGAAACACAAAAAAACGATGAGCAGGCTTAGCAATGTTTCTAAAACAAGAAATGTATTACTAGTAAGACGTTATTGGTTATATTGCTCGATTTAATTTACTATTCTGTGACCTGAGTATTTTTAACATAAATATATCAGAGAAAAAATGTTTAGCTGCCCTTTTGAGGTTACCTTGGTAACAGGGCCACTCAAGTCATCACCTGTGCCTGTGTCACTAGTAGAGAGCCAACGATGTCTCTTTTTGCTAGCAGTGGGAGGAAACTCAAACATTGAAAAAGTGACCTAGCTTGTGAACAAAACAATGTAAATAAACAAGAAATCACTGTAGGAGAATTGAGTAAATTAGACCAACTTTTATGCCTGTGCCCATTGCTTCTAAAAACAAATATTTCAACACTCAGCCCCCCAGACAGGCAGTATTGCTGCCTGATATCTGAATCCTAATGTTATAGCTTTCTTTGTGCATTAACAGATACGAAACAAAATGGCATTAATACTTTGAAAACAGCTACTGCAGCTTTTATTTAGCTATAAATCACAACTCACTTGGGCCCATGCTTGACTATTTTTATGAAATACCCACACTGTAGAGCCTGGAGTATTGCCACGCACATTCTTACCCGCCAACACCAAAATCTACCCACGTTCGGCAGGTGGCAGGTGTTCATTTTAGGCCCTGGGCCTAGGTGAGGATAACTGATATCCTAGAACTGCCAACTCCACAAATACCACACACAGCCCCATACGTTAACCACACACAGCCCCATACGCTAACAGCCCCGTACGCTAATCACACACAGCCCCATACGCTAACCACACACAGCCCCATACGCTAACAGCCCCATACGCTAACCACACACAGCCCCATACGTTAACCACACACAGCCCCATACGCTAACCACACACAGCCCCATACGCTAACAGCCCCATACGCTAACCACACACAGCCCCATACGTTAACCACACACAGCCCCATACGCTAACCACACACAGCCCCATACGTTAACCACACACAGCCCCATACGTTAACCACACACAGCCCCATACGTTAACCACACACAGCCCCATACGCTAACCACACACAGCCCCATACGCTAACCACACACAGCCCCATACGCTAACCACACACAGCCCCATACGCTAACCACACACAGCCCCATACGTTAACCACACACAGCCCCATGCGTTAACCACACACAGCCCCATACGCTAACCACACACAGCCCCATACGTTAACCACACACAGCCCCATACGCTAACCACACACTGCCCCATACGCTAACCACACACAGCCCCATACGTTAACCACACACAGCCCCATACGTTAACCACACACAGCCCCATACGTTAACCACACACAGCCCCATACGTTAACCACACACAGCCCCATACGCTAACCACACACAGCCCCATACGTTAACCACACACAGCCCCATACGTTAACCACACACAGCCCCATACGCTAACCACACACAGCCCCATACGTTAACCACACACAGCCCCATACGCTAACAGCCCCATACGCTAACCACACACAGCCCCATACGCTAACAGCCCCATACGCTAACCACACACAGCCCCATACGCTAACAGCCCCATACGCTAACCACACACAGCCCCATACGCTAACAGCCCCATACGTTAACCACACACAGCCCCATACGCTAACCACACACAGCCTCATACGCTAAACACACACAGCCCCATACGCTAACCACACACAGCCCCATACGTTAACCACACACAGCCCCATACGCTAACCACACACAGCCCCATACGCTAACCACACACAGCCCCATACGTTAACCACACACAGCCCCATACGTTAACCACACACAGCCCCATACGCTAACAGCCCCATACGCTAACCACACACAGCCCCATACGCTAACAGCCCCATACGCTAACCACACACAGCCCCATACGCTAACAGCCCCATACGCTAACAGCCCCATACGCTAACAGCCCCATACGCTAACAGCCCCATACGCTAACCACACACAGCCCCATACGCTAACAGCCCCATACGCTAACCACACACAGCCCCATACGCTAACAGCCCCATACGCTAACAGCCCCATACGCTAACAGCCCCATACGCTAACAGCCCCATACGCTAACAGCCCCATACGCTAACCACACACAGCCCCATACGCTAACAGCCCCATACGCTAACCACACACAGCCCCATACGCTAACAGCCCCATACGTTAACCACACACAGCCCCATACGCTAACCACACACAGCCCCATACGTTAAACACACACAGCCCCATACGCTAACCACACACAGCCCCATACGTTAACCACACACAGCCCCATACGCTAACCACACACAGCCCCATACGTTAACCACACACAGCCCCATACGTTAACCACACACAGCCCCATACGTTAACCACACACAGCCCCATACGTTAACCACACACAGCCCCATACGCTAACCACACACAGCCCCATACGCTAACCACACACAGCCCCATACGCTAACCACACACAGCCCCATACGCTAACCACACACAGCCCCATACGCTAACCACACACAGCCCCATACGTTAACCACACACAGCCCCATACGTTAAACACACACAGCCCCATACGCTAACAGCCCCATACGTTAACCACACACAGCCCCATACACTAACCACACACAGCCCCATACGCTAACAGCCCCATACGCTAACCACACACAGCCCCATACGCTAACCACACACAGCCCCATACGTTAACCACACACAGCCCCATGCGTTAACCACACACTGCCCCATACGCTAACCACACACAGCCCCATACGCTAACCACACACAGCCCCATGTGTTAAACATACTGCATACTTCGAGATCGTAGGAGACAAATGGAAAACACAGCGCTGTAGGGACACTTCTCCAGTTATTTCTACAGTTAGACCACAATTCACAATCTTGATCAGGATGATACTAGTAGTGTTGTTTTACCTGTAGAGACATACTGTAACCTAGTAGTGTTGTTTTACCTGTAGAGACATACTGTAACCTAGTAGTGTTGTTTTACCTGTAGAGACATACTGTAACCTAGTAGTGTTGTTTTACCTGTAGAGACATACTGTAACCTAGCAGTGTTGTTTTACCTGTAGAGACATACTGTAACCTAGCAGTGTTGTTTTACCTGTAGAGACATACTGTAACCTAGTAGTGTTGTTTTACCTGTAGAGACATACTGTAACCTAGCAGTGTTGTTTTACCTGTAGAGACATACTGTAACCTAGCAGTGTTGTTTTACCTGTAGAGACATACTGTAACCTAGCAGTGTTGTTTTACCTGTAGAGACATACTGTAACCTAGTAGTGTTGTTTTACCTGTAGAGACATACTGTAACCTAGTAGTGTTGTTTTACCTGTAGAGACATACTGTAACCTAGTAGTGTTGTTTTACCTACAGAGACATACTGTAACCTAGTAGTGTTGTTTTACCTGTAGAGACATACTGTAACCTAGTAGTGTTGTTTTACCTGTAGAGACATACTGTAACCTAGTAGTGTTGTTTTACCTGTAGAGACATACTGTAACCTAGTAGTGTTGTTTTACCTGTAGAGACATACTGTAACCTAGTAGTGTTGTTTTACCTGTAGAGACATACTGTAACCTAGTAGTGTTGTTTTACCTACAGAGACATACTGTAACCTAGTAGTGTTGTTTTACCTGTAGAGACATACTGTAACCTAGCAGTGTTGTTTTACCTGTAGAGACATACTGTAACCTAGCAGTGTTGTTTTACCTGTAGAGACATACTGTAACCTAGTAGTGTTGTTTTACCTGTAGAGACATACTGTAACCTAGCAGTGTTGTTTTACCTGTAGAGACATACTGTAACCTAGCAGTGTTGTTTTACCTGTAGAGACATACTGTAACCTAGCAGTGTTGTTTTACCTGTAGAGACATACTGTAACCTAGTAGTGTTGTTTTACCTGTAGAGACATACTGTAACCTAGTAGTGTTGTTTTACCTGTAGAGACATACTGTAACCTAGTAGTGTTGTTTTACCTACAGAGACATACTGTAACCTAGTAGTGTTGTTTTACCTGTAGAGACATACTGTAACCTAGTAGTGTTGTTTTACCTGTAGAGACATACTGTAACCTAGTAGTGTTGTTTTACCTGTAGAGACATACTGTAACCTAGTAGTGTTGTTTTACCTGTAGAGACATACTGTAACCTAGTAGTGTTGTTTTACCTACAGAGACATACTGTAACCTAGTAGTGTTGTTTTACCTGTAGAGACATACTGTAACCTAGTAGTGTTGTTTTACCTGTAGAGACATACTGTAACCTAGTAGTGTTGTTTTACCTACAGAGACATACTGTAACCTAGTAGTGTTGTTTTACCTACAGAGACATACTGTAACCTAGTAGTGTTGTTTTACCTGTAGAGACATACTGTAACCTAGTAGTGTTGTTTTACCTGTAGAGACATACTGTAACCTAGTAGTGTTGTTTTACCTGTAGAGACATACTGTAACCTAGTAGTGTTGTTTTACCTACAGAGACATACTGTAACCTAGTAGTGTTGTTTTACCTGTAGAGACATACTGTAACCTAGTAGTGTTGTTTTACCTACAGAGACATACTGTAACCTAGTAGTGTTGTTTTACCTGTAGAGACATACTGTAACCTAGTAGTGTTGTTTTACCTGTAGAGACATACTGTAACCTAGTAGTGTTGTTTTACCTGTAGAGACATACTGTAACCTAGTAGTGTTGTTTTACCTGTAGAGACATACTGTAACCTAGTAGTGTTGTTTTACCTGTAGAGACATACTGTAACCTAGTAGTGTTGTTTTACCTACAGAGACATACTGTAACCTAGTAGTGTTGTTTTACCTGTAGACATACTGTAACCTAGCAGTGTTGTCTGTCGTAATGTTATAGGTTGTAGCCGAGCGTTTAACTGTAATAAGGATGAGGTTGCTGCCTAATTGAGGTAAAGCGGACACACTGACAGTAATTCGACACCCTCTATGGGTGCTTTAGCTTTACAGTTATTATCACACGATCTCCTCACCAAAATAACTTCCCTCACAACCTCCTTCAAACTGAACACATAGTAGCCAACTGTGAAGTAGAAAATACAACTGTATGTGAAAGTAAAAGTCCAGAGTAAAAGTAGCACTCAGAGAAGCCACCGTGTTGTACTGCTCACCTGAGCCAACTTCTTTGACAAGAAAACATCCTCAAATAGACAAGAAGAGAAACAACAAGCAGTCTTCTTCAGAGTCCTTCCTCACAGCTAAAGCCCAAGAAGCTTTTCATTCCTCTGTCACCACCAGATTGATCAAGCTCATCAAAACCCAGGTCCTCCAAGGAGTCTCTCCAACCTGTTACTATGCAGAGCTTCCCCTTCACACACTGAGCGTCGATCCACACTGAACAGACCCGTGAGAAAGCTTATAGTAATCTAGGCAAATAAATCTTCCCTACGCCTCTTCACTCTGGTCCCTCCCACAGGCTCTCTCCCTCTCTCTCCCATCTCTGTTCTGAACCAGTTGAGGCTGCCCAGGTTTGTCATATGACACTGACAGCACTCAACTGCTAATGTCACAAACAAATGCATTTAATGCTCTAGGAGGCCCAGAGAGTTGACCCATAACCTATTAACCTAACCAACTTCACTATATTTAACAGTCACCCCCTGGAATCAGAACACCCATAACCTAACCAACTTCACTATATTTAACAGTCACCCCCAAGAACAACCCATAACCTATAAACCTAACCAACTTCACTATATTTAACAGTCACCCCCAAGAACAACCCATAACCTATAAACCTAACCAACTTCACTATATTTAACAGTCACCCCCAAGAACAACCCATAGCCTATAAACCTAACCAACTTCACTATATTTAACAGTCAACCCCAGGAGTCAGAACAACCTATAAACCTAACCAACTTCACTATATTTAACCGTCACCCCCAGGAGTCAGAACAACCCATAACCTATAAACCTAACCAACTTCACTATATTTAACCGTCACCCCCAGGAGTCAGAACAACCCATAACCTAACCAACTTCACTATATTTAACAGTCACCCCCAGGAGTCAGAACAACCCATAACCTAACCAACTTCACTATATTTAACAGTCAACCCCAGGAGTCAGAACAACCCATAACCTATAAACCTAACCAACTTCACTATATTTAACCGTCACCCCCAGGAGTCAGAACAACCCATAACCTAACCAACTTCACTATATTTAACAGTCACCCCCAGGAGTCAGAACAACCCATAACCTAACCAACTTCACTATATTTAACAGTCAACCCCAGGAGTCAGAACAACCCATAACCTATAAACCTAACCAACTTCACTATATTTAACAGTCACCCCCAGGAGTCAGAACAACCCATAACCTATAAACCTAACCAACTTCACTATATTTAACAGTCACCCCCTGGAGTCAGAACAACCCATAACCTATAAACCTAACCAACTTCACTATATTTAACAGTCACCCCCAGGAGTCAGAACAACCCATAGCCTATAAACCTAACCAACTTCACTATATTTAACAGTCACCCCCAGGAGTCAGAACAACCTATAAACCTAACCAACTTCACTATATTTAACAGTCACCCCCAGGAGTCAGAACAACCCATAGCCTATAAACCTAACCAACTTCACTATATTTAACAGTCACCCCCAGGAGTCAGAACAACCCATAGCCTATAAACCTAACCAACTTCACTATATTTAACAGTCACCCCCAGGAGTCAGAACAACCCATAACCCATAAACCTAACCAACTTCACTATATTTAACAGTCACCCCCAGGAGTCAGAACAACCCATAGCCTATAAACCTAACCAACTTCACTATATTTAACAGTCACCCCCAGGAGTCAGAACAACCCATAGCCTATAAACCTAACCAACTTCACTATATTTAACAGTCACCCCCAGGAGTCAGAACAACCCATAACCCATAAACCTAACCAACTTCACTATATTTAACAGTCACCCCCAGGAGTCAGAACAACCCATAGCCTATAAACCTAACCAACTTCACTATATTTAACAGTCACCCCCAGGAGTCAGAACAACCCATAGCCTATAAACCTAACCAACTTCACTATATTTAACAGTCACCCCCAGGAGTCAGAACAACCCATAGCCTATAAACCTAACCAACTTCACTATATTTAACAGTCACCCCCCAGGAGTCAGAACAACCCATAGCCTATAAACCTAACCAACTTCACTATATTTAACAGTCACCCCCAGGAGTCAGAACAACCTATAAACCTAACCAACTTCACTATATTTAACAGTCACCCCCAGGAGTCAGAACAACCCATAGCCTATAAACCTAACCAACTTCACTATATTTAACAGTCACCCCCAGGAGTCAGAACAACCTATAAACCTAACCAACTTCACTATATTTAACAGTCACCCCCAGGAGTCAGAACAACCCATAACCTATAAACCTAACCAACTTCACTATATTTAACAGTCACCCCCTGGAGTCAGAACAACCCATAACCTATAAACCTAACCAACTTCACTATATTTAACAGTCACCCCCAGGAGTCAGAACAACCCATAACCTATAAACCTAACCAACTTCACTATATTTAACAGTCACCCCCTGGAGTCAGAACAACCCATAACCTATAAACCTAACCAACTTCACTATATTTAACAGTCACCCCCAGGAGTCAGAACAACCCATAAACCTAACCAACTTCACTATATTTAACAGTCACCCCCAGGAGTCAGAACAACCCATAACCTATAAACCTAACCAACTTCACTATATTTAACAGTCACCCCCTGGAGTCAGAACAACCCATAACCTAACCTAACCAACTAACCTGTTCTCTCCCCTTTCCCTTAACTGCTAGTAAACAGAAACAAGTACCACCATGGGACATCGCTCTTCAGCTGTCAATCAAACCCATAGTGGAGCTAGCTAGCTGACAGAAAACTGTGGCGGCTGAACAAAGGGGCTTGACGGGCTATTTCTGTGTAGCTGCCAGCACGCCAGCCAAGGACTTTAATGGAGCCCACAGGTCAGCCATTCCTATAAGAGCATTAACTGTGGCTCTAGTCCCAAATGACACCCTACTCCCTACCGGGCCTGGTGAAAAGTAGTGCACTATATAGAGAATGGGGTGCCATTTGGGACTCAGGCAGTGTGACTGTGGGTCAGGTGGGGAATGAAAGGACTACAGCTACTGACTGGCTTATAAATAACATCACACATGAGTCAGACTTCTATCTGCAGCAATGAAGCAGTGTTATTGATGGGCTGTTTCATTGTCATTGCTGCAGAGTGTGTGAGCGGAGCTGAGCGGTCGGAAACGCCGCTCGTCGCTCACGGGCGCCGACGCTCCACAACCTTTCTAACCACTCTGCAAAAAAAAACGCTCCTCGCTCACAGGAAATTTAAAAAAAACTGCCGCTCCAAATTCGTTCTATTCATAATTTAAAAAACAATAATTTAACCAACACCCATCTATTTTGTGACTATCTGGACCTACCATTTGGTTTTGAAGTATTGAAACCAAACCATATAATTTGAATGAAAATCATTGAAACATGTAAAGGTGACTAAGAAGCGCTCATCATTTGAAACAGGCTGTGTCGTATTAAACGGCATATCAACACTGTAAATAGGGCCGTAGCAGACAGGTAGCCTAAGACGGAACAACAATGTATCATTTAAGCTTTATTATTAGACTATTATTACAAGGCTATAGCCTACGAATAAATCCATTGTGGAGCATCAGTGAGTGTGACACACTAGGCTGGTAGAGAGGCAGGGACATAGAGCGCTCAGCATTTAAACAACATTTAGTTGTATTAAATCATTATAGTCTAGAAATTGCACATATAGGCTGTGACTTACTTAGAATTAAATACAAATTAAACAAAGAAGGCTCAATCTACAGTACCTTTGAATACATTTCTTGAAACTGTAGTAAGTACCCCATCATGCATTTAGGCAAGGTGATTTTTCAGATTCCACAATGATTCTTTAGTTGTGGACATTACATCACACTCCCTCTCTTGCTCTTGGTCCTCCTCATCTTTATAAGTCACCTTGATTTAGCACCTGTGTGTTTTATCAGTTTCTTTCTGAAAATATTTAGTGAACTCCATGACAGTAGCTAAAGCAAGGGGCTCTAGCAGCACACAAGAAGACCACAAATGCATGCTGGGCCGGGCCGGGCCGGGCATGCCCTGAGCTGGTGAAGTGAGCGTTACTGGAGCGATATTGGAGCGGGTGAAAGGCCGACGCTCCAGCCTTTGGGAAAGTTGCTCCGTGCTCCAGTTAAATTGGGCATGCTCCGCTCCTCGCTCCACTCACATACTCTACATTGCCGCTGTTACAACTCCCTGCTCCACCTCTTATGATTTTTATCAAACTTTAGGTGTGTTATTTGTCACAAATACTCCAGACTGTTGGAGTACTAACAATAGTCCTTGGTTCAGGCTAGCTAGCTAAATCACCAGTATACCATGTTCCAGTCCAGGATCAGGCTAGCTAGCTACATCACCAGTATACCATGTTCCAGTCCAGGATCAGGCTAGCTAGCTACATCACCAGTATACCATGCTCCAGTCCAGGATCAGGCTAGCTAGCTACATCACCAGTATTACATGCTCCAGTCCAGGATCAGGCTAGCTAGCTACATCACCAGTATTACATGCTCCAGTCCAGGATCAGGCTAGCTAGCTACATCACCAGTATACCATGCTCCAGTCCACGATCAGGCTAGCTAGCTACATCACCAGTATACCATGTTCCAGTCCAGGATCAGGCTAGCTAGCTACATCACCAGTATACCATGCTCCAGTCCACGATCAGGCTAGCTAGCTACATCACCAGTATACCATGCTCCAGTCCAGGATCAGGCTAGCTAGCTACATCACCAGTATACCATGCTCCAGTCCACGATCTGGCTAGCTAGCTACATCACCAGTATACCATGCTCCAGTCCAGGATCAGGCTAGCTAGCTACATCACCAGTATACCATGCTCCAGTCCACGATCAGGCTAGCTAGCTACATCACCAGTATACCATGCTCCAGTCCAGGATCAGGCTAGCTAGCTACATCACCAGTATTACATGCTCCAGCCCAGGATCAGGCTAGCTAGCTACATCACCAGTATACCATGCTCCAGTCCAGGATCAGGCTAGCTAGCTACATCACCAGTATGCCATGCTCCAGTCCAGGATCAGGCTAGCTAGCTACATCACCAGTATACCATGCTCCAGTCCAGAATCAGGCTAGCTAGCTACATCACCAGTATACTATGCTCCAGTCCAGGATCACTGTTGTAATAACAGCCTTACTGAAGCCTAGCCAGACACCACTCCTTTATCTAGTGTTGTTATGTGTCTATTCCGGTCTCACCTGAACACAGTAGTCTATAATATCTATCAGGGCTGTTGTTGTTCTAAATAGGAGGGAGATTTACAGGGCCTCCTGTAGAGTAAAGCCATTTCAGCCTATCAAGAGGTAGGAAGCCCTGCTGAGTAGCTGAAACTGGGCCAAAGGTTGCTTACCAAATAGCACCCTATCTACTATGACGGGTACTGGTAAAAAGTAGTGCACTATAAAGGGAATAGGGTGTCATTTGGGATGCATACCAAGTCTGAGCCTTGCCAGAGAACCAGATATCATGTATATGATAATACTAATATGGAGTCACACACACACACAGAGACTCTCACCAGCCCAAACCACACACACACATCACAGTGACGCGCTCACAAACCCCAAACACATCACACACCCCAGTCAGTGACACTCTCACCAGCCCAAACACGAGACCCAAACCTCAGACCTTAGAGACCAGTTAGATGTTTGTAGCAGGGACCGAGCGACAAGCTATGGTCCTTCCTCCTCTGAGGAGCAGGTACACAGAGTTTTAAACCCAGAGTGCAGAGCAGCCAATGCTTCAGGAGATGCAGACCAAACAGACCAGGCCTGGATTTCAGGTTTGGGAAGTCAATTGGTTGATTGGTTTGTAACTCTTCAGCTTCCATTAAAACTAGCACTTGATAACTGACTAAATGAATCAGGATACTATAGACAACAGCAACACGTGGCAGACAACAGAACAACAATTCCTCATAGCTTAACTTATCTCTCCTTAATGGCTTCTCACCCGTACACACAGTCTAAACCTTCATACACAGGGCCAGTGTGTTACAAAACTGGACTTTACCAGCTCTGTCTCTGGATAGGCCTAAATATAGCGCCCAATGATCCAGGAGGAGGACAAGCCTTATCTGTTTGTTGTTGGTTTTATACTTGGGTTATGAAGTCATGCCGTGGCTCAGTAAACGATGTAGCTTGGCCAAGCTTATTAGCTACTACATTGACTGTCAACCACAACAAGCTGGGATTAAAAACCAATTAAGCTTAGCAGTT
The DNA here is from genome assembly GCF_029448725.1 of Salvelinus fontinalis. NCBI lineage: Eukaryota > Metazoa > Chordata > Actinopteri > Salmoniformes > Salmonidae > Salvelinus > Salvelinus fontinalis. The sequence goes on along the minus strand of NW_026602539.1, from coordinate 2,423 downwards.
TGAGGGCTCAAATTGACCTCAGGGTTGACTTAGTAAACACAAGATTGATCATAAAAAGCTATTTAGGCCTCGGTGTTGTAGGTGCACTACTTTAGAGTCAGTGATGCACAACTCAACAGCAGTACCGGGCAGATATCCACAACAACTAGAGGGCACAGCGGTGAGGCTAAACATGTCCACGCGGTATCCTAGCAGCCAGGCCACAGAGGCCAGAGCATCAGTCTTCAGAAGGCTTGGGCTGTCCTCTGAGGACGTTCATTGGATGATTATGTGGCTGGAATGGACGATCACATGACTACACTGGGTAGACAACAGAGATCACAGAGAGCATAACAGGTCGATCAATCAATCAAATGGATTTATAAAGCCAATTTTACATCAGCCGATGTCACAATGTACTGTACAGAAACCCAGCCTAAAAACCCAAACAGCAAGCAATGCAGATGTAGAAGCACGGTGGCTAGGAAAAACTCCCTAGAAAGGCAGGAACCTAGGAAGAAACCTAGAGAGGAACCAGGCTATGAGGGGTGGCCAGTCCTCTTCTGGCTGTTCTGGGTGGAGATTATAATAGTACATGGCCAAGATGTTCAAACGTTCATAGATGACCAGCAGGGTCAAATAATAATCACAGGGTGCAACAGGTCAGCACCTCAGGAGTAAATGTCAGTTGGCTTTTCATAGCCGTTCATTCAGAGTTAGAGACATTAGGTGCGTTTAGAGACAGAGTCAAACACTGATGACTTGTTGTAAACAACATGAAAGACATTGAGTGCAGGCTATACGGTATGGACCCCTAGTTCTAATGATCAGCCTCTACATCAATCACCGTGGTGAAGGAAGTAACTAGGTTTGGGAATTGCCAGGAACCTTACGATCACGATACGGAGGTGCCGATTCTATATGGATTGCGATTCGATACTGAGGTTTTATTCAGATTCATGCTCTCACCATACAGTACCAGTCAAAAGTTTGGCTGGTACTGTAACACACCTACTCATTCAAGTGTTTTTCTTTATTTTTTACTATTTTCTACATTGTAGAATAATAGTGAAGACATCAAAACTTAAATTACACATTATGGAATCATGTAGTAACCAAAATATATTGTATATTTGAGATTCTTCAAAGTAGCCAGCCTTTGCCTTGATGACAGCTCTGCACACTCTCTCAGCATTATCTCAACCATTTTGTTATTCTATTACAGACACACCTTTTACATTATATCATGTGAGCTAAACTTACAAAAACAATGCTAGAGGCGTCACTACAGACCCTGGTTCAGCGGTCTAAGGCACTGCATCTCAGTGCTAGAGGCGTCACTACAGACCCTGGTTCAGCGGTCTAAGGCACTGCATCTCAGTGCTAGAGGCGTCACTACAGACCCTGGTTCAGTGGTCTAAGGAACTGCATCTCAGTGCTAGAGGCGTCACTGCAGACCCTGGTTCAGCGGTCTAAGGCACTGCATCTCAGTGCTAGAGGCGTCACTACATATGGCGGCGCACAATTGGCCCAGCGTCGATCGGGTATGGCAGGGGTAGGCCGTCATTGTAAATGAGAATTTGTTCTTAACTGACTTGCCAAGTTAAATAAAGGTTAAAAATAATTATACAAACTCTGCAAAAAAAGAAGCGTCTCTTTTTCAGGACCCTATCTTTCAAAAGATAATTCGTAAAAATCCAAATAACTTCACAGATCTTCATTGTAAAGGGTTTAAACACTGTTTCCCATGCTTGTTCAATGAACCATAAACAATTAATGAACATGCACCTGTGGAACGGTCGTTAAGACCGTTCCCAACCAGAACCTGTTCCCCAGAGTAAAGTCAGTAAAGTCAGGGTTCATCAACCAGAACCTGTTCCCCAGAGTAAAGTCAGGGTTCATCATCCAGAACCTGTTCCCCAGAGTAAAGTCAGGGTTCATCATCCAGAACCTGTTCCCCAGAGTAAAGTCAGGGTTCATCAACCAGAACCTGTTCCCCAGAGTAAAGTCAGGGTTCATCAACCAGAACCTGTTCCCCAGAGTAAAGTCAGGGTTCATCAACCAGAACCTGTTCCCCAGAGTAAAGTCAGGGTTCATCAACCAGAACCTGTTCCCCAGAGTAAACTAACAGATTGGGTTACTCTAACTTCCACAAGTAGGTCAACTAAATAAAATCATTAGGTACATTCCACCAAAAGGTTGTGTGGGGAAAATAAAAAATAAACGTCAGGGTTTGGAGGTGTGTGTGTGTGTGTGTGGGGGGGGGGGGGGGGGGGGGGGAGTCCCCAAAGAATAAAAATCCAAGGGGACATCCTTCAGGTCAGGTGAGAGGGATATCACAGCATGCAGTATGTAGGACAAGAGCTATGTCCCAAATGGCACGAGGGATCTGGTCAAAAGTAGTGCACTATATAGGGAATAGGATCCCCATAGGGCTCTGGTGA
>NW_026602538.1:0-15423 GCF_029448725.1 Salvelinus fontinalis | reverse complement strand
CCCTACCAATATCAGATTACAGCCATAAGGGAGACTAGACATCTACCACAACACTGCCACTATCAAATTAGAGCCATAAGTGAGACTAGACATCTACCACCCCAATACCACTATCAGATTAGAGCCATAAGGGAGACTAGACATCTACCACCCCACTACCACTATCAGATTAGAGCCATAAGGGAGACTAGACATCTACCACCCCACTATCAGATTAGAGCCATAAGGGAGACTAGACATCTACCACCCCACTACCACTATCAGATTAGAGCCATAAGGGAGACTAGACATCTACCACCCCACTACCACTATCAGATTAGAGCCATAAGGGAGACTAGACATCTACCACCCCACTACAACTATCAGATTAAAGCCATAAGGGAGACTAGACATCTACCACCCCACTACCACTATCAGATTAGAGCCATAAGGGAGACTAGACATCTACCACCCCACTACCACTATCAGATTAGAGCCATAAGGGAGACTAGACATCTACCACCCCACTACCACTATCAGATTAGAGCCATAAGGGAGACTAGACATCTACCACCCCACTCTCAGATTAGAGCCATAAGGGAGACTAGACATCTACCACCCCACTACCACTATCAGATTAGAGCCATAAGGGAGACTAGACATCTACCACCCCACTACCACTATCAGATTAGAGCCATAAGGGAGACTAGACATCTACCACCCCACTACCACTATCAGATTAGAGCCATAAGGGAGACTAGACATCTACCACCCCACTACCACTATCAGATTAGAGCCATAAGGGAGACTAGACATCTACCACCCCAATACCACTATCAGATTAGAGCCATAAGGGAGACTAGACATCTACCACCCCACTACCACTATCAAATTAGAGCCATAAGGGAGAATAGACATCTACCACCCCACTGCCACTACCAGATTAGAGCCATAAGGGAGACTAGACATCTACCACCCCAATACCACTATCAGATTAGAGCCATAAGGGAGACTAGACATCTACCACCCCACTACCAGTATCAGATTAGAGCCATAGGGGAGACTAGACATCTCCCAACCCACTACCACTATCAGATTAGAGCCATAAGGGAGACTAGACATCTACCACCCCACTACCACTACCAGATTAGAGCCATAAGGGAGACTAGACATCTACCACCCCCCTACCAATATCAGATTACAGCCATAAGGGAGACTAGACATCTACCACAACACTGCCACTATCAAATTAGAGCCATAAGTGAGACTAGACATCTACCACCCCAATACCACTATCAGATTAGAGCCATAAGGGAGACAAGACATCTACCACCCCATTACCACTATCAGATTAGAGCCATAAGGGAGACTAGACATCTACCACCCCACTATCAGATTTAGCCATAAGGGAGACTAGACATCTACCACCCCACTACCACTATCAGATTAGAGCCATAAGGGAGACTAGACATCTACCACCCCACTGCCACTACCAGATTAGAGCCATAAGGGAGACTAGACATCTACCACCCCAATACCACTATCAGATTAGAGCCATAAGGGAGACTAGACATCTACCACCCCACTACAACTATCAAATTAAAGCCATAAGGGAGACTAGACATCTACCACCCCACTACCACTATCAGATTAGAGCCATAAGGGAGCCTAGACATCTACCACCCCCCTACCACTATCAGATTAGAGCCATAATGGAGACTAGACATCTACCACCCCACTACCACTACCAGATTAGAGCCATAAGGGAGACTAGACATCTACCACCCCACTACCACTATCAGATTAGAGCCATAAGGGAGCCTAGACATCTACCACCCCACTAGCACTATCAGATTAGAGCCATAAGGGAGACTAGACATCTACCACCCCACTACCACTATCAGATTAGAGCCATAAGGGAGACTAGACATCTACCACCCCACTACCACTATCAGATTAGAGCCATAAGGGAGACTAGACATCTACCACCCCACTATCAGATTAGAGCCATAAGGGAGACTAGACATCTACCACCCCACTACCACTATCAGATTAGAGCCATAAGGGAGACTAGACATCTACCACCCCAATACCACTATCAGATTAGAGCCATAAGGGAGACTAGACATCTACCACCCCACTACCACTATCAAATTAGAGCCATAAGGGAGAATAGACATCTACCACCCCACTGCCACTACCAGATTAGAGCCATAAGGGAGACTAGACATCTACCACCCCAATACCACTATCAGATTAGAGCCATAAGGGAGACTAGACATCTACCACCCCACTACCAGTATCAGATTAGAGCCATAGGGGAGACTAGACATCTACCACCCCACTACCACTATCAGATTAGAGCCATAAGGGAGACTAGACATCTACCACCCCACTACCACTACCAGATTAGAGCCATAAGGGAGACTAGACATCTACCACCCCCCTACCAATATCAGATTACAGCCATAAGGGAGACTAGACATCTACCACAACACTGCCACTATCAAATTAGAGCCATAAGTGAGACTAGACATCTACCACCCCTCTACCACTATCAGATTAGAGCCATAAGGGAGACTAGACATCTACCACCCCACTACCACTATCAGATTAGAGCCATAAGGGAGACTAGACATCTACCACCCCACTATCAGATTAGAGCCATAAGGGAGACTAGACATCTACCACCCCACTACCACTATCAGATTAGAGCCATTAGGGAGACTAGACATCTACCACCCCACTACCACTACCAGATTAGAGCCATAAGGGAGACTAGACATCTACCACCCCCCTACCAATATCAGATTACAGCCATAAGGGAGACTAGACATCTACCACAACACTGCCACTATCAAATTAGAGCCATAAGTGAGACTAGACATCTACCACCCCTCTACCACTATCAGATTAGAGCCATAAGGGAGACTAGACATCTACCACCCCACTACCACTATCAGATTAGAGCCATAAGGGAGACTAGACATCTACCACCCCTACCACTATCAGATTAGAGCCATAAGGGAGACTAGACATCTACCACCCCACTACCACTATCAGATTAGAGCCATAAGGGAGACTAGACATCTACCACCCCACTACCACTCTCAGATTAGAGCCATAAGGGAGACTAGACATCTACCACCCCACTACCACTATCAGATTAGAGCCATAAGGGAGAATAGACATCTACCACCCCACTACCACTATCAGATTAGAGCCATAAGGGAGACTAGACATCTACCACCCCACTACCACTATCAGATTAGAGCCATAAGGGAGCCTAGACATCTACCACCCCACTACCACTACCAGATTAGAGCCATAAGGGAGACTAGACATCTACCACCCCATTGCCACTACCAGATTAGAGCCATAAGGGAGACTAGACATCTACCACCCCAATACCACTATCAGATTAGAGCCATAAGGGAGAATAGACATCTACCACCCCACTACCACTATCAAATTAGAGCCATAAGGGAGACTAGACATCTACCACCCCACTACCACTATCAGATTAGAGCCATAAGGGAGACTAGACATCTACCACCCCACTATCAGATTAGAGCCATAAGGGAGACTAGACATCTACCAACCCATTACCACTATCAGATTAGAGCCATAAGGGAGACTAGACATCTACCACCCCCCTACAACTATCAGATTAGAGCCATAAGGGAGACTAGACATCTACCACCCCACTGCCACTACCAGATTAGAGCCATAAGGGAGACTAGACATCTACCACCCCAATACCACTATCAGATTAGAGCCATAAGGGAGACTAGACATCTACCACCCCACTACCACTATCAAATTAGAGCCATAAGGGAGACTAGACATCTACCACCCCACTACCACTATCAGATTAGAGCCATAAGGGAGACTAGACATCTACCACCCCACTACCACTACCAGATTAGAGCCATAAGGGAGACTAGACATCTACCACCCCACTACCACTATCAGATTAGAGCCATAAGGGAGACTAGACATCTACCACCCCACTACCACTATCAGATTAGAGCCATAAGGGAGACTAGACATCTACCACAACACTGCCACTATCAAATTAGAGCCATAAGTGAGACTAGACATCTACCACCCCAATACCACTATCAGATTAGAGCCATAAGGGAGACAAGACATCTACCACCCCATTACCACTATCAGATTAGAGCCATAAGGGAGACTAGACATCTACCACCCCACTATCAGATTTAGCCATAAGGGAGACTAGACATCTACCACCCCACTACCACTATCAGATTAGAGCCATAAGGGAGACTAGACATCTACCACCCCACTGCCACTACCAGATTAGAGCCATAAGGGAGACTAGACATCTACCACCCCACTACCACTATCAGATTAGAGCCATAAGGGAGACTAGACATCTACCACCCCTCTACCACTATCAGATTAGAGCCATAATGGAGACTAGACATCTACCACCCCACTACCACTACCAGATTAGAGCCATAAGGGAGACTAGACATCTACCACCCCACTACCACTATCAGATTAGAGCCATAAGGGAGCCTAGACATCTACCACCCCACTAGCACTATCAGATTAGAGCCATAAGGGAGACTAGACATCTACCACCCCACTACTACTATCAGATTAGAGCCATAAGGGAGACTAGACATCTACCACCCCACTACCACTATCAGATTAGAGCCATAAGGGAGACTAGACATCTACCACCCCACTATCAGATTAGAGCCATAAGGGAGACTAGACATCTACCACCCCACTACCACTATCAGATTAGAGCCATAAGGGAGACTAGACATCTACCACCCCCCTACAACTATCAGATTAGAGCCATAAGGGAGACTAGACATCTACCACCCCACTGCCACTACCAGATTAGAGCCATAAGGGAGACTAGACATCTAACACCCCAATACCACTATCAGATTAGAGCCATAAGGGAGAATAGACATCTACCACCCCACTACCACTATCAAATTAGAGCCATAAGGGAGACTAGACATCTACCACCCCACTACCACTATCAGATTAGAGCCATAAGGGAGACTAGACATCTACCACCCCACTACCACTATCAGATTAGAGCCATAAGGGAGACTAGACATCTACCACCCCACTACCACTATCAAATTAGAGCCATAAGGGAGAATAGACATCTACCACCCCACTGCCACTACCAGATTAGAGCCATAAGGGAGACTAGACATCTACCACCCCAATACCACTATCAGATTAGAGCCATAAGGGAGACTAGACATCTACCACCCCACTACCAGTATCAGATTAGAGCCATAGGGGAGACTAGACATCTACCACCCCACTACCACTATCAGATTAGAGCCATAAGGGAGACTAGACATCTACCACCCCACTACCACTACCAGATTAGAGCCATAAGGGAGACTAGACATCTACCACCCCCCTACCAATATCAGATTACAGCCATAAGGGAGACTAGACATCTACCACAACACTGCCACTATTAAATTAGAGCCATAAGTGAGACTAGACATCTACCACCCCTCTACCACTATCAGATTAGAGCCATAAGGGAGACTAGACATCTACCACCCCACTACCACTATCAGATTAGAGCCATAAGGGAGACTAGACATCTAACACCCCAATACCACTATCAGATTAGAGCCATAAGGGAGACTAGACATCTACCACCCCACTACCACTATCAGATTAGAGCCATAAGGGAGACTAGACATCTACCACCCCACTATCAGATTAGAGCCATAAGGGAGACTAGACATCTACCACCCCACTACCACTATCAGATTAGAGCCATAAGGGAGACTAGACATCTACCACCCCACTACCACTACCAGATTAGAGCCATAAGGGAGACTAGACATCTACCACCCCCCTACCAATATCAGATTACAGCCATAAGGGAGACTAGACATCTACCACAACACTGCCACTATCAAATTAGAGCCATAAGTGAGACTAGACATCTACCACCCCTCTACCACTATCAGATTAGAGCCATAAGGGAGACTAGACATCTACCACCCCACTACCACTATCAGATTAGAGCCATAAGGGAGACTAGACATCTACCACCCCACTCTCAGATTAGAGCCATAAGGGAGACTAGACATCTACCACCCCACTACCACTATCAGATTAGAGCCATAAGGGAGACTAGACATCTACCACCCCACTACCACTCTCAGATTAGAGCCATAAGGGAGACTAGACATCTACCACCCCACTACCACTATCAGATTAGAGCCATAAGGGAGAATAGACATCTACCACCCCACTACCACTATCAGATTAGAGCCATAAGGGAGACTAGACATCTACCACCCCACTACCACTATCAGATTAGAGCCATAAGGGAGCCTAGACATCTACCACCCCACTACCACTACCAGATTAGAGCCATAAGGGAGACTAGACATCTACCACCCCATTGCCACTACCAGATTAGAGCCATAAGGGAGACTAGACATCTACCACCCCAATACCACTATCAGATTAGAGCCATAAGGGAGAATAGACATCTACCACCCCACTACCACTATCAAATTAGAGCCATAAGGGAGACTAGACATCTACCACCCCACTACCACTATCAGATTAGAGCCATAAGGGAGACTAGACATCTACCACCCCACTATCAGATTAGAGCCATAAGGGAGACTAGACATCTACCACCCCATTACCACTATCAGATTAGAGCCATAAGGGAGACTAGACATCTACCACCCCCCTACAACTATCAGATTAGAGCCATAAGGGAGACTAGACATCTACCACCCCACTGCCACTACCAGATTAGAGCCATAAGGGAGACTAGACATCTACCACCCCAATACCACTATCAGATTAGAGCCATAAGGGAGAATAGACATCTACCACCCCACTACCACTATCAAATTAGAGCCATAAGGGAGACTAGACATCTACCACCCCACTACCACTATCAGATTAGAGCCATAAGGGAGACTAGACATCTACCACCCCCCTACCACTATCAGATTAGAGCCATAAGGGAGACTAGACATCTACCACCCCACTACCACTATCAGATTAGAACCATAAGGGAGACTAGACATCTACCACCCCCCTACCACTATCAGATTAGAGCCATAATGGAGACTAGACATCTACCACCCCACTACCACTACCAGATTAGAGCCATAAGGGAGACTAGACATCTACCACCCCACTACCACTATCAGATTAGAGCCATAAGGGAGACTAGACATCTACCACCCCACTACCACTATCAGATTAGAGCCATAAGGGAGACTAGACATCTACCACAACACTGCCACTATCAAATTAGAGCCATAAGTGAGACTAGACATCTACCACCCCAATACCACTATCAGATTAGAGCCATAAGGGAGACAAGACATCTACCACCCCATTACCACTATCAGATTAGAGCCATAAGGGAGACTAGACATCTACCACCCCACTATCAGATTTAGCCATAAGGGAGACTAGACATCTACCACCCCACTACCACTATCAGATTAGAGCCATAAGGGAGACTAGACATCTACCACCCCACTGCCACTACCAGATTAGAGCCATAAGGGAGACTAGACATCTACCACCCCAATACCACTATCAGATTAGAGCCATAAGGGAGACTAGACATCTACCACCCCACTACAACTATCAAATTAAAGCCATAAGGGAGACTAGACATCTACCACCCCACTACCACTATCAGATTAGAGCCATAAGGGAGACTAGACATCTACCACCCCCCTACCACTATCAGATTAGAGCCATAATGGAGACTAGACATCTACCACCCCACTACCACTACCAGATTAGAGCCATAAGGGAGACTAGACATCTACCACCCCACTACCACTATCAGATTAGAGCCATAAGGGAGCCTAGACATCTACCACCCCACTAGCACTATCAGATTAGAGCCATAAGGGAGACTAGACATCTACCACCCCACTACCACTATCAGATTAGAGCCATAAGGGAGACTAGACATCTACCACCCCACTACCACTATCAGATTAGAGCCATAAGGGAGACTAGACATCTACCACCCCACTATCAGATTAGAGCCATAAGGGAGACTAGACATCTACCACCCCACTACCACTATCAGATTAGAGCCATAAGGGAGACTAGACATCTACCACCCCCCTACAACTATCAGATTAGAGCCATAAGGGAGACTAGACATCTACCACCCCACTGCCACTACCAGATTAGAGCCATAAGGGAGACTAGACATCTAACACCCCAATACCACTATCAGATTAGAGCCATAAGGGAGAATAGACATCTACCACCCCACTACCACTATCAAATTAGAGCCATAAGGGAGACTAGACATCTACCACCCCACTACCACTATCAGATTAGAGCCATAAGGGAGACTAGACATCTACCACCCCAATACCACTATCAGATTAGAGCCATAAGGGAGACTAGACATCTACCACCCCAATACCACTATCAAATTAGAGCCATAAGGGAGAATAGACATCTACCACCCCACTGCCACTACCAGATTAGAGCCATAAGGGAGACTAGACATCTACCACCCCAATACCACTATCAGATTAGAGCCATAAGGGAGACTAGACATCTACCACCCCACTACCAGTATCAGATTAGAGCCATAGGGGAGACTAGACATCTACCACCCCACTACCACTATCAGATTAGAGCCATAAGGGAGACTAGACATCTACCACCCCACTACCACTACCAGATTAGAGCCATAAGGGAGACTAGACATCTACCACCCCCCTACCAATATCAGATTACAGCCATAAGGGAGACTAGACATCTACCACAACACTGCCACTATCAAATTAGAGCCATAAGTGAGACTAGACATCTACCACCCCTCTACCACTATCAGATTAGAGCCATAAGGGAGACTAGACATCTACCACCCCACTACCACTATCAGATTAGAGCCATAAGGGAGAGTAGACATCTACCACCCCACTATCAGATTAGAGCCATAAGGGAGACTAGACATCTACCACCCCACTACCACTATCAGATTAGAGCCATAAGGGAGACTAGACATCTACCACCCCACTACCACTACCAGATTAGAGCCATAAGGGAGACTAGACATCTACCACCCCCCTACCAATATCAGATTACAGCCATAAGGGAGACTAGACATCTACCACAACACTGCCACTATCAAATTAGAGCCATAAGTGAGACTAGACATCTACCACCCCTCTACCACTATCAGATTAGAGCCATAAGGGAGACTAGACATCTACCACCCCACTACCACTATCAGATTAGAGCCATAAGGGAGACTAGACATCTACCACCCCACTATCAGATTAGAGCCATAAGGGAGACTAGACATCTACCACCCCACTACCACTATCAGATTAGAGCCATAAGGGAGACTAGACATCTACCACCCCACTACCACTATCAGATTAGAGCCATAAGGGAGACTAGACATCTACCACCCCACTACCACTACCAGATTAGAGCCATAAGGGAGACTAGACATCTACCACCCCACTACCACTCTCAGATTAGAGCCATAAGGGAGACTAGACATCTACCACCCCACTACCACTATCAGATTAGAGCCATAAGGGAGAATAGACATCTACCACCCCACTACCACTATCAGATTAGAGCCATAAGGGAGACTAGACATCTACCACCCCACTACCACTATCAGATTAGAGCCATAAGGGAGCCTAGACATCTACCACCCCACTACCACTACCAGATTAGAGCCATAAGGGAGACTAGACATCTACCACCCCATTGCCACTACCAGATTAGAGCCATAAGGGAGACTAGACATCTACCACCCCAATACCACTATCAGATTAGAGCCATAAGGGAGAATAGACATCTACCACCCCACTACCACTATCAAATTAGAGCCATAAGGGAGACTAGACATCTACCACCCCACTACCACTATCAGATTAGAGCCATAAGGGAGACTAGACATCTACCACCCCACTATCAGATTAGAGCCATAAGGGAGACTAGACATCTACCACCCCATTACCACTATCAGATTAGAGCCATAAGGGAGACTAGACATCTACCACCCCCCTACAACTATCAGATTAGAGCCATAAGGGAGACTAGACATCTACCACCCCACTGCCACTACCAGATTAGAGCCATAAGGGAGACTAGACATCTACCACCCCAATACCACTATCAGATTAGAGCCATAAGGGAGAATAGACATCTACCACCCCACTACCACTATCAAATTAGAGCCATAAGGGAGACTAGACATCTACCACCCCACTACCACTATCAGATTAGAGCCATAAGGGAGACTAGACATCTACCACCCCCCTACCACTATCAGATTAGAGCCATAAGGGAGACTAGACATCTACCACCCCACTACCACTATCAGATTAGAACCATAAGGGAGACTAGACATCTACCACCCCCCTACCACTATCAGATTAGAGCCATAATGGAGACTAGACATCTACCACCCCACTACCACTACCAGATTAGAGCCATAAGGGAGAATAGACATCTACCACCCCACGACCACTATCAGATTAGAGCCATAAGGGAGACTAGACATCTACCACCCCACTACCACTATCAGATTAGAGCCATAAGGGAGACTAGACATCTACCACCCCACTATCAGATTAGAGCCATAAGGGAGACTAGACATCTACCACCCCACTACCACTATCAGATTAGAGCCATAAGGGAGACTAGACATCTACCACCCCCCTACAACTATCAGATTAGAGCCATAAGGGAGACTAGACATCTACCACCCCACTGCCACTACCAGATTAGAGCCATAAGGGAGACTAGACATCTAACACCCCAATACCACTATCAGATTAGAGCCATAAGGGAGATTAGACATCTACCACCCCACTACCACTATCAAATTAGAGCCATAAGGGAGACTAGACATCTACCACCCCACTACCACTATCAGATTAGAGCCATAAGGGAGACTAGACATCTACCACCCCAATACCACTATCAGATTAGAGCCATAAGGGAGACTAGACATCTACCACCCCACTACCACTATCAAATTAGAGCCATAAGGGAGACTAGACATCTACCACCCCACTGCCACTACCAGATTAGAGCCATAAGGGAGGCTAGACATCTACCACCCCAATACCACTATCAGATTAGAGCCATAAGGGAGACTAGACATCTACCACCCCACTACCAGTATCAGATTAGAGCCATAGGGGAGACTAGACATCTACCACCCCACTACCACTATCAGATTAGAGCCATAAGGGAGACTAGACATCTACCACCCCACTACCACTACCAGATTAGAGCCATAAGGGAGACTAGACATCTACCACCCCCCTACCAATATCAGATTACAGCCATAAGGGAGACTAGACATCTACCACAACACTGCCACTATCAAATTAGAGCCATAAGGGAGACTAGACATCTACCACCCCTCTACCACTATCAGATTAGAGCCATTAGGGAGACTAGACATCTACCACCCCACTACCACTATCAGATTAGAGCCATAAGGGAGACTAGACATCTACCACCCCACTATCAGATTAGAGCCATAAGGGAGACTAGACATCTACCACCCCATTACCACTATCAGATTAGAGCCATAAGGGAGCCTAGACATCTACCACCCCCCTACAACTATCAGATTAGAGCCATAAGGGAGACTAGACATCTACCACCCCACTGCCACTACCAGATTAGAGCCATAAGGGAGACTAGACATCTACCACCCCAATACCACTATCAGATTAGAGCCATAAGGGAGAATAGACATCTACCACCCCACTACCACTATCAAATTAGAGCCATAAGGGAGACTAGACATCTACCACCCCACTACCACTATCAGATTAGAGCCATAAGGGAGACTAGACATCTACCACCCCACTATCAGATTAGAGCCATAAGGGAGACTAGACATCTACCACCCCACTACCACTATCAGATTAGAGCCATAAGGGAGCCTAGACATCTACCACCCCCCTACAACTATCAGATTAGAGCCATAAGGGAGACTAGACATCTACCACCCCACTACCACTACCAGATTAGAGCCATAAGGGAGACTAGACATCTACCACCCCACTACCACTATCAGATTAGAGCCATAAGGGAGACTAGACATCTACCACCCCACTACCACTATCAGATTAGAGCCATAAGGGAGACTAGACATCTACCACCCCACTACCACTATCAGATTAGAGCCATAAGGGAGACTAGACATCTACTACCCCACTATCAGATTACAGCCATAAGGGAGACTAGACATCTACCACCCCACTACCACTATCAAATTAAAGCCACGAGGGAGACTAGACATCTACCACCCCACTACCACTATCAGATTAGAGCCATAAGGGAGCCTAGACATCTACCACCCCACTACCACTACCAGATTAGAGCCATAAGGGAGACTAGACATCTACCACCCCACTATCAGATTTGAGCCATAAGGGAGACTAGACATCTACCACCCCACTACCACTATCAGATTAGAGCCATAAGGGAGGCTAGACATCTACCACCCCCCTACCACTATCAGATTAGAGCCATAAGGGAGACTAGACATCTACCACCCCACTACCACTATCAGATTAGAGCCATAAGGGAGACTAGACATCTACCACCCCCCTACCACTATCAGATTAGAGCCATAAGGGAGACTAGACATCTACCACCCCACTACCACTATCAGATTAGAGCCATAAGGGAGACTAGACATCTACCACCCCACTACCACTATCAGATTAGAGCCATAAGGGAGACTAGACATCTACCACCCCCCTACCACTATCAGATTAGAGCCATAAGGGAGACTAGACATCTACCACCCCACTACCACTATCAGATTAGAGCCATAAGGGAGACTAGACATCTACCACCCCACTGCCACTACCAGATTAGAGCCATAAGGGAGACTAGACATCTACCACCCCAATACCACTATCAGATTAGAGCCATAAGGGAGAATAGACATCTACCACCCCACTACCACTATCAAATTAGAGCCATAAGGGAGACTAGACATCTACCACCCCACTACCACTATCAGATTAGAGCCATAAGGGAGACTAGACATCTACCACCCCCCTACCACTATCAGATTAGAGCCATAAGGGAGACTAGACATCTACCACCCCACTACCACTATCAGATAAGAACCATAAGGGAGACTAGACATCTACCACCCCCCTACCACTATCAGATTAGAGCCATAATGGAGACTAGACATCTACCACCCCACTACCACTACCAGATTAGAGCCATAAGGGAGACTAGACATCTACCACCCCACGACCACTATCAGATTAGAGCCATAAGGGAGACTAGACATCTACCACCCCACTACCACTATCAGATTAGAGCCATAAGGGAGACTAGACATCTACCACCCCACTATCAGATTAGAGCCATAAGGGAGACTAGACATCTACCACCCCACTACCACTATCAGATTAGAGCCATAAGGGAGACTAGACATCTACCACCCCCCTACAACTATCAGATTAGAGCCATAAGGGAGACTAGACATCTACCACCCCACTGCCACTACCAGATTAGAGCCATAAGGGAGACTAGACATCTAACACCCCAATACCACTATCAGATTAGAGCCATAAGGGAGAATAGACATCTACCACCCCACTACCACTATCAAATTAGAGCCATAAGGGAGACTAGACATCTACCACCCCACTACCACTATCAGATTAGAGCCATAAGGGAGACTAGACATCTACCACCCCAATACCACTATCAGATTAGAGCCATAAGGGAGACTAGACATCTACCACCCCACTACCACTATCAAATTAGAGCCATAAGGGAGACTAGACATCTACCACCCCACTGCCACTACCAGATTAGAGCCATAAGGGAGACTAGACATCTACCACCCCAATACCACTATCAGATTAGAGCCATAAGGGAGACTAGACATCTACCACCCCACTACCAGTATCAGATTAGAGCCATAGGGGAGACTAGACATCTACCACCCCACTACCACTATCAGATTAGAGCCATAAGGGAGACTAGACATCTACCACCCCACTACCACTACCAGATTAGAGCCATAAGGGAGACTAGACATCTACCACCCCCCTACCAATATCAGATTACAGCCATAAGGGAGACTAGACATCTACCACAACACTGCCACTATCAAATTAGAGCCATAAGGGAGACTAGACATCTACCACCCCTCTACCACTATCAGATTAGAGCCATAAGGGAGACTAGACATCTACCACCCCACTACCACTATCAGATTAGAGCCATAAGGGAGACTAGACATCTACCACCCCACTATCAGATTAGAGCCATAAGGGAGACTAGACATCTACCACCCCACTACCACTATCAGATTAGAGCCATAAGGGAGACTAGACATCTACCACCCCACTACCACTACCAGATTAGAGCCATAAGGGAGACTAGACATCTACCACCCCACTACCACTACCAGATTAGAGCCATAAGGGAGACTAGACATCTACCACCCCACTACCACTATCAGATTAGAGCCATAAGGGAGACTAGACATCTACCACCCCACTACCACTATCAGATTAGAGCCATAAGGGAGACTAGACATCTACCACCCCACTACCACTATCAGATTAGAGCCATAAGGGAGACTAGACATCTACCACCCCACTACCACTATCAGATTAGAGCCATAAGGGAGACTAGACATCTACCACCCCACTACCACTATCAGATTAGAGCCATAAGGGAGACTAGACATCTACCACCCCACTACCACTATCAGATTAGAGCCATAAGGGAGACTAGACATCTACCACCCCACTACCACTATCAGATTAGAGCCATAAGGGAGACTAGACATCTACCACCCCACTACCACTATCAGATTAGAGCCATAAGGGAGACTAGACATCTACCACCCCACTACCACTATCAGATTAGAGCCATAAGGGAGACTAGACATCTACCACCCCACTACCACTATCAGATTAGAGCCATAAGGGAGACTAGACATCTACCACCCCACTACCACTATCAGATTAGAGCCATAAGGGAGCCTAGACATCTACCACCCCACTACAACTATCAGATTAGAGCCATAAGGGAGACTAGACATCTACCACCCCACTGCCACTACCAGATTAGAGCCATAAGGGAGACTAGACATCTACCACCCCAATACCACTATCAGATTAGAGCCATAAGGGAGAATAGACATCTACCACCCCACTACCACTATCAAATTAGAGCCATAAGGGAGACTAGACATCTACCACCCCACTACCACTATCAGATTAGAGCCATAAGGGAGACTAGACATCTACCACCCCACTATCAGATTAGAGCCATAAGGGAGACTAGACATCTACCACCCCACTACCACTATCAGATTAGAGCCATAAGGGAGACTAGACATCTACCACCCCCCTACAACTATCAGAT
>NW_026602537.1:0-15424 GCF_029448725.1 Salvelinus fontinalis | reverse complement strand
AAGGGGGGGTGTAGATGCTAGAGGTCTGATGTTAGAGTGGGAGAAGTGGGGGTGTAGATGCTAGAGGTCTGATGTTACAGTAGGAGTTGATCTTAGGCTTGTGTGCTGCTGCTCGGCCGTAGAAACCCATTTCATGAAGCTCCAGACGAACAGTTCTTGTGCTGAAGTTGCTTCCAGAGGAAGTTTGGAACTCGGAAGTGAGTGTTGCAACCGAGGACAGATGATTTTTACACGCGACAAACTTCAGCACTCGCGGTCCCGTTCTGTGAGCTTGTGTGAGCTACCACTTCGCAGCTAAGCCACTGCTGCTCCTAGATGTTTCCACTTCACAATAACAGCACTTACAGTTGACCGGGGCAGCTCTAGCAGGGTAGAAATTTGATGAACTGACTTGTTGGAAAGGTAGCATACTATGATGGTGACATGTTGATTGTCACTGAGTTCTTCAGTAAGGCCATTCTACAGCCAATGTTTGTCTATGGAGATTGCATGGCGGTGTGCTCGATTTTTTTCACAGGTCAGGAAAGGGTGTGCCTGAAATAGCCAAAACCACTAATTTGAAGGGGTGTCCACATACTTTTGTATATACTGTAAGGTGTAGCTGGGTCGGCCCGTCCTCCACCACCCCAACCCAACACATCCCACTCAGCTTTAGGGTCTTAGTGAAACATTCATTGTTGGTTTCAGGTATATTAGGTCAAGGCCAGAGTGACAACCCACAGGACAGCAGACCACCAGGACTGAACAACCCAGCAGCTGTTGAAAACATGAAGTGGTCATGTTTTTTATACAGACTCCTTTTGTCCTACAGTTTTCCATATAAGGCATCCTGACCTCATGAACGTTGACCAGTAAATAAAATCTAGTGATACACAACGAGACATTTCTGCCGTCCATTGTGACATTGTTGGAGGATAACCAACCTTCCAATTAACTATAATGCATTTCTCAGCCTCTATAAATGCTTGGTTACACAGTTTCTTCTGATAACAGCCTCCGGCGTCAACATTTCCAAGCCAACAAATACAGAGAGAAAAGAGAATCTGTAGACATGCTGAGATTAAAGAGCATCCTCTTTACCAGAATTCAGCCAGAATTCACAAGACCACAACATACGCAAATATGTCCCCTTTTGTGGAGGGGGGGGGGGGGGGGGTCTTTAAACAACCACAAGGCTGGGAGAGAGAGATAGTTCTTACTCACTGACAGACTGAGGAGGAGACAGGGGAGGAGGGAGAGAGAGAGAGATAGGAGAGAGAGATAGTTCTTACTCACTGACAGACTGAGGAGGAGACAGGGGAGGAGGGAGAGAGAGAGCGAGATAGGAGAGAGAGATAGTTCTTACTCACTGACAGACTGAGGAGGAGACAGGGGAGGAGGGAGAGAGAGAGAGATAGGAGAGAGATAGTTCTTACTCACTGACAGACTGAGGAGGAGACAGGGGAGGAGGGAGAGAGAGAGAGAGATAGGAGAGAGAGATAGTTCTTACTCACTGACAGACTGAGGAGGAGACAGGGGAGGAGGGAGAGAGAGAGAGAGAGAGGGGAGAGAGATAGTTCTTACTTATTAGGTTAAGGCCAGAGTGACAACCCACAGGACAGCAGACCCCCAGGACAGGACTGAACAACCCAGCAGCTATTGAAAACATGATGTGGGCATCTTTTCAATACAGACTCTGTGTGTGGTACTCTTTTCAATATAAGGCATCCAGACCCTATTCAAGATGTCCAGTAGTCCAGTTTCTAAAAGGTGAACTCAAGCAGTAGAAAGTTAGAGTTGATAGTATAGCAGACGCTATGTGAAACGTTGCTGCCCTGTGAGCAGTTTCCTGTGGGGGTTTTCAAAACAGATGAGTTTGCTGTTGGTAGCTAGGTTCAACCACTGATCAAAGATAAGATGCTGAGAAGTTTATCTTTCATCATTGAAGTAAGGAACTAATGAGATTAAAGTCATATTGCCTAGCAGTATGTTCCACTCTTATGTCCTCTCTCCCCGACCCCCACCAGTCTAGTACATAACTACATTCTGTCTATCATCCCCACCAGTCTAGTACATAACTACATTCTGTCCATCATCCCTACCAGTCTAGTACATAACTACATTCTGTCCATCATCCCTACCAGTCTAGTACATAACTACATTCTGTCCATCATCCCTACCAGTCTAGTACATAACTACATTCTGTCCATCATCCCCACCAGTCTAGTACATAACTACATTCTGTCCATCATCCCCACCAGTCTAGTACATCACTACATTCTGTCCATCATCCCCACCAGTCTAGTACATCACTACATTCTGTCCATCATCCCCACCAGTCTAGTACATAACTACATTCTGTCCATCATCCCCACCAGTCTAGTACATAACTACATTCTGTCCATCATCCCCACCAGTCTAGTACATAACTCAGATCCCTCCTGACCTCCACCAGTCTAGTACATAACTCAGATCCCTCCTGACCCCCACCAGTCTAGTACATAACTCAGATCCCTCCTGACCTCCACCAGTCTAGTACATAACTCAACTCTCTTCCCAAACCCCACCAGTCTAGTACATAACTCAACTCTCTCACCGACCCCCACTAGTCTAGCATATAGCTCAACTCCCTCTCTCACCCCCACCAGTCTAGTACATAACTCAACTCTCTCCCTGACCCCCACCAGTCTAGCTCATAACTCAACTCTCTCCCTGACCCCCACCAGTCTAGTACATAACTCAACTCTCTCCCTGACCCCCATCAGTCTTGAACATAACTCAACTCTCTCACCGACCCCCACCAGTCTAGTTCATAACTCAACTCTCTCTCCAACACAATTTCATTCCTACTTTTTGATTACGTCTTTATCCCAAGAGAAAGGATTGGAAACACCTAAACATACATTAACACAGAAACATCACAATTCATCTCATATGACCTAGTAGTACTGTAGAGCTCTTTAACATCCACACAATATACACTAGATTACATCCTCCATATAATTAATCTCTTATGACCTAGTAGTACTGCAGAGCTCTTTAACATCCACACAATATACACTACATTACATCCTCCATATAATTAATCTCATATGACCTAGTAGTACTGTAGAGCTCTTTAACTTCCACACAATATAGCTGGGTCTCCCTGTCCTGTCCCTATGTGTCCACTGCCCTGCAGAGCCCCAACCCAACACATCCCACTCAGCTTTAGGGTCTTAGTGAAACATTCATTATTGGTTTCAGGTATATTAGGTCAAGGCCAGAGTGACAACCCACAGGACAGCAGACCCCCAGGGCAGGACTGAACAACCCAGCAGCTGTTGAAAACATGAAGTGGGCATCTTTTCAATACAGACTCCTTTTGTTGTACTGTTTTCAATATAAGACATCCAGAACCTATTCAAGATGTCCAGTACACCTTTATAAAAGGTGAACTCAAGCAGTAGAAAGTTAGAGTTGATAGTATAGCAGACGCTATGTGAAACGTTGCTGCAATGAGAGCAGTTTCCTGTGGGAGTTTTCAAAACAGATGAGTTTGCTGTTGGTAGCTGGGTTCAACCACTGATCAAAGATAAGATGCTGAGAAGTTTATCTCACATCATTGAAGTAAGGAACTAATGAGATTAAAGTCATATTGCCTAGCAGTATGTTCCACTCTTATGTCCTCTCTCCCCGACCCCTACCAGTCTAGTACATAACTCAACTCTCTTCCTCACCCCCACAATTATTTCTGCACACCCTATTTAGCCATACCCTAGGTTTATCTGTATTTCTACACACCCCATTTAGCCATACCCTAGGTTAATCTGTATTTCTACACACCCCATTTAGCCATACCCTAGGTTTAGCTGTTTTTCTACACATCCCATTTAGCCATACCCTAGGATTAGCTGTATTTCTTAGATTTGGATTCAGGAGACTGAAAAGATTTGGCATGGGTCCTTAGATCCTCAAAAGGTTCTACAGCTGCACCATCGAGAGCATCCTGACAGGTTGCAACACTCCCTGGTATGGCAACTGCTTGGCCTCCAACTGCAAGGCACGACAGAGGGTAGTGCCTACGGCCCAGTACATCACTGGGGCCAAGCTTCCTTCCATCCAGGACCTATATACCAGGCGGTGTCAGAGGAGGGCCCTAAAAATTGTCAAAGACCCCAGCCACCCTAGTCAGACTGTTCTCTCTTCTATCGCACGGCAAGCGGTCCCGGTGCCCCAAGTCTAGGTTCTTAACAGCTTCTACCCCCAAGCATAAGACTCCTGAACATCTAATCAAATGGCTTCCCAGACTATTTGCATTGCCCCCCCACTTCTATGCTGCTGCTACGCTCTGTTATTGTTATTATTATTATTATTATTATTATTATGCATAGTCCCTTTATTAACTCCACCTCCACGTTACAACACACATTATCCACAATGTAAATAGGTTGTAATTACTTGTTTATTTAATGTTTTGCTGCATTTTATTTGAGGATTGGAGAAATCTACTCCTTCATTTCCATTCTCAATATCTACATAATTACTCTCCATATCTATCAAAGGGGGATTGATAATATTGTAAAAGACGATGGCTTATTGTTTACAGTTGAGGAAATGATGTGTGCTTTTATCTGAGTTGAAAACATGCCACCCTCTCACACACTCTCTCTCTCTCCCACACACACAATGAACATGACTCACACACATTAGACCCAATGTAAATAAATTGTAATAACTGGTTTATTTTACGCTCCATTTTATTTGAGGAAAACATCAGCAATAAAGTACATTGACAGTTAAAGCAATGTCTTTGGTTTATTGGATATTTCTCTGAATACAATGTGTGACCAGAAGGAAGTCGGCAGACCTGCAACCCTTGGACTGTGTAGGTTTTGTCATCTGGAGCTGAAAAATACAGAGATGGGGAGGAAGAGTGCAGTTTGCACATTGACTCTGTACCAGTACCCCTGTATATAGCCTCCACATTGACTCTGTACCAGTACCCCTGTATATAGCCTCCACATTGACTCTGTACCAGTACCCCTGTATATAGCCTCCACATTGACTCTGTACCGGTACCCCCTGTATATAGCCTCCACATTGACTCTGTACCAGTACCCCTGTATATAGCCTCCACATTGACTCTGTACCGGTACCCCCTGTATATAGCCTCCACATTGACTCTGTACCAGTACCCCTGTATATAGCCTCCACATTGACTCTGTACCGGTACCCCTGTATATAGCCTCCACATTGACTCTGTACCGGTACCCCCTGTATATAGCCTCCACATTGACTCTGTACCGGTACCCCTGTATATAGCCTCCACATTGACTCTGTACCGGTACCCCCTGTATATAGCCTCCACATTGACTCTGTACTGGTACCCCCTGTATATAGCCTCCACATTTACTCTGTACCAGTACCCCTGTATATAGCCTCCACATTGACTCTGTACGGGTACCCCTGTATATAGCCTCCACATTTACTCTGTACCAGTACCCCTGTATATAGCCTCCACATTGACTCTGTACCAGTACCCATGTATATAGCCTCCACATTGACTCTGTACCGGTACCCCTGTATATAGCCTCCACATTGACCCTGTACCAATACCCCCTGTATATAGCCTCCACATTGACTCTGTACCGGTACCCCCTGTATATAGCCTCCACATTGACTCTGTACTGGTACCCCTGTATATAGCCTCCACATTGACTCTGTACCAGTACCCATGTATATAGCCTCCACATTGACTCTGTACCGGTGCCCCTGTATAAAGCCTCCACATTGAATCTGTACCAGTACCCATGTATATAGCCTCCACATTGACTCTGTACCGGTACCCCTGTATATAGCCTCCACATTGACTCTGTACCGATACCCCTGTATATAGCCTCCACATTGACTCTGTACCGATACCCCTGTATATAGCCTCCACATTGACTCTGTACCGATACCCCTGTATATAGCCTCCACATTGACTCTGTACCGGTACCCCCTGTATATAGCCGCCACATTGTTATTTTGCTCTTTAATTATTTGTTACTTTTATCTCTCTTTTTAAGTATTGTTGTATTACTGTTGAAAACTGTTGTATTCGGCCCATGTGACAAATACAATATGATTTGATTTGAGATATAAACTCATCTGGTAAGATGAGAGATCACCTTTCCAAGACTGTACACATGGGTGTTGTTGCACCATACCAACGATAAGCCTGTCTTCCCATCACATCATGAAAGGTCATGTTGATGTTCATTTAACCTCTGTCTCTCTCTTCCTCTGACTCCTCCCTTTCTCCTCTGTCTCTCTCTTCCTTTGACTCCTCCCTTTCTCCTCTGTCTCTCTCTTCCTTTGACTCCTCCCTTTCTCCTCTGTCTCTCTCTTCCTTTGACTCCTCCCTTTCTCCTATGTCTCTCTCTTCCTCTGACTCCTCCCTTTCTCCTCTGTCTCTCTCTTCCTCTGACTCCTCCCTTTCTCCTTTGTCTCTCTCTTCCTCTGACTCCTCCCTTTCTCCTCTGTCTCTCTCTTCCTTTGACTCCTCCCTTTCTCCTCTGTCTCTCTCTTCCTCTGACTCCTCCCTTTCTCCTATGTCTCTCTCTTCCTCTGACTCCTCCCTTTCTCCTCTGTCTCTCTCTTCCTCTGACTCCTCCCTTTCTCCTCTGTCTCTCTCTTCCTCTGACTCCTCCCTTTCTCCTTTGTCTCTCTCTTCCTCTGACTCCTCCCTTTCTCCTCTGTCTCTCTCTTGCTTTGACTCCTCCCTTTCTCCTCTGTCTCTCTCTTCCTCTGACTCCTCCCTTTCTCCTCTGTCTCTCTCTTCCTCTGACTCCTCCCTTTCTCCTTTGTTTCTCTCTTCCTCTGACTCCTCCCTTTCTCCTCTGTCTCTCTCTTCCTTTGACTCCTCCCTTTCTCCTCTGTCTCTCTCTTCCTCTGACTCCTCCCTTTCTCCTCTGTCTCTCTCTTCCTCTGACTCCTCCCTTTCTCCTCTGTCTCTCTCTTCCTCTGCCTCCTCCCTTTCTCCTCTGTCTCTCTCTTCCTCTGACTCCTCCCATTCTCCTCTGTCTCTCTCTTCCTCTGACTCCTCCCTTTCTCCTCTGTCTCTCTCTGTCTCTGACTCCTCCCTTTCTCCTCTGTTTCTCTCTATCTCTCTGTCTCTTTCTCTCTCTTTCTCCTCTGTCTCTCTCTTTCTCCTCAGATCTCCAGGCTCAAAGTGTCAGTCCACCAGGTAGGTAGAGTATAAATCTACAGTGATTATAGCAGTTCAATATTAGTCAACTTTATTATCCCACATGGTGAAATTCATGTGTCCATACAAACCATTCTAAAACCCAATAACAAGTACTGTTTTATGGAACTACTAATACTTGTCAACCACAAAGCATTACTGCTGTTAGAATAACAGAATCACTGTCATCATCTGTCCTCACCACTGTGTTTTCCTCTCTGCTGTTTACAGCTGAACTCTCAGTCAGACTGGTGAATGGAACCACTTCCTGTTCTGGGACAGTGGAAATCTTCTATGAAGGAGAGTGGTCAGGTCTATGTACTGGGTGGTGGAGCATGATGAGAGCGGCCAAGGTTGTGTGTAGAGAGCTGGACTGTGGGAATGTTGTAGCTGAATCTAGAGGACGTCTGATTGAAGAGGGAAGAAGAGGAGTCACACTATATAGATGTAGTGGAGATGAGTCTTCTGTTAGACAGTGTGTCATCATCATAGGAGGATATTCTGGTGTCTGTATTGGTGAATATTATCGTCATGTGATCTGTTCAGGTAAGAGACTGGTCATATTGAGAGATTTATTCGTACATTATACAATATTATCATGTATCATGTTTTATGTGTTTTTAATTAAAATAGAGGGAGATGTCAGATGTATTTAAACATTATATTTGTGTTTGTCATATTGGTTTATGGGAGATGTTCATGGGCAGATCATTGTAGTTCAGATGGTACTGAAGTGAAGCTGCCTGATGGATGTCCAGCTGTTTATTTTCTATAAAGTGAAGTGAACTTATTCCTGTCTCCTGCCTGCATTATTCCCAACCCGATCCTGAGTGACTAAGAACCCATTTCTACCTCTTACATTATCAAACATAGCAAACTACAATCTTTTATCCAACATATTTGTGTTTAGTCCTTGACAGTGTCATCAACAAAACTGATTGAATGTTGTGGTGTAAATTCTAATCAGTAATGAGGAGAGATCAGCCAATCACCAATCAGGATATAACTTTGTTCAGAGCCTATAACATCCATTCATTAAAGCATTACTGAAGCTTGTCGACGACCCACCAGGTGATTCGTTAAGAAGCCCACGGGGGGATTTGAGTCACAGCATTTTAAAGTACATCCTCCTGGATGTTCATGAAAAACAAGGTTAACATTTGTATGAAAGGAAGCATCTGACGTGAAGGATGTAGCGTGGAGTGGAGTGGAGGACTGTGGGAACTGAGGACGTGGACCAGGAGTATGTAGCTGCAGTAGTGTGGAGACAGATGGGATGTGGCTCCACTGTTTCAGTACCACCTGGAAACACCACTAGAGGGTTTAGAGTTCACTGTTCTGGGTCTGAGTCTTCACTGAGGGAGTGTTGGAGAAGTTATGTTCTCCTTCCTGGACTCACAGTGATCTGCTCAGGTAATAACAAGATACACTATGTGGCCAAAAATATGAGGACATGTGTGGATTCGGCTATTTCAGCCACACTGTTGCTGACAGATGTAAAAAACTGAGCACACAGCCATGCAATCTCCATAGACAAATATTGGCAGTAGATTGGACTTACTGAAGATCTCAGTGACTTCCAACGTGTCAAGTCTTGGAGCAACAACGGCTCAGCCGTGAAGTGGTAGACAACACAAGCTGACAGAACGGACCGCCGAGTGTTGAACCACGTAGAGCGTAAAAATAATCCTCTGTTGTAAAAATACTGCTGAGTTCCACATACTTTTGTCCATGTATTATATCTCCTTCCTGGACTCACAGTGATCTGCTCAGGAAATATCAACATATTATCATTATATTCAACTGATTTCCTTCATTCATACAAGTTCCTCTGCACCTCTCATGATGACTGTTTAGCTTGTAAATCTGCTTTACTAAATAGATCACTCAGTCAAGTAGGAATCAAATACAACTTAAATATCCCAGAATGCTTTTGTATTTGAGTGTTATCTCAGTGAACGTCTCTACTCACTACCACTGTCACATGTCATGTTATTGTCATATCTAAATGAGGAAAGTAGTTGAGAAGCTACGTTTTCTTTTTCTCTCCTCTTGTTCCAGATGTCCTGCTTAAGCCTGATATCAACATATGTTGTCTCAGTGACTGTAGGCCCACTACTCATGTTGCCCTGTGAGGGAGGGTGGCTGGCACTGTTACATGCTGATGTTATTGTCATATCTATAGGAAACTAGTTGAAGAGGTTTTTCTTCTTCTCTTTTATTGTTACAGATCTCCTGGTCCAGCCTGATATCTTCCTGACTGACTCAATGGGAGGGGTCTCCAGGGGCCACCAGGGGCCCGAGGTGTTCAGGGGCTACAGCTTCACCATCACCTGCTCCACTCAGCCACAGTACCCAGGAGGCTCCTTCCTCCTCACGTTCACCGGCTCCAACAGAGCCCAGACCCAGCCAGCTGTCAATCACTCTGCTGCCTTCCTCTTCCCTGCTGCAGATGACTCCCACCAAGGGAACTACAGCTGTGTTTATGACAATTATGTTTTCTCTCATAACTTCTCCTCTGAGAGTGAGCTCCTCTCCCTCACCATCACAGGTAACTGAACATGAACCAGACTTATAACTTTGTCATTGACAGATTTCCCACAGATCTATGTGATGATGATCAGTCCCCTCATCAAAGGTGTTTCTGTTTGCAGCCTCTCCTCTGCCAGCCTTCATCATCAGACACGTTGTAGTGCTGCTGCTCCTACTGACAGCCATCACCACCTCCTACCTGTACTACAAGGTAAAGACATTTACTCAGACGTTACAAGTCATTTAAACTAGAGGGAGAGGGGGAGGAGGAGAGGGAGGGAGAGAATGGAGATACTAGAGAGTAAATGTCTGACTGTTGGTGCTGTGTCTCCCTAGCCCACCAGGAGGCAGAAGAGAGTGAACAGGGTGAGCAGCATGGATCTTGATGTCAATGCCATGGAGATGGTCTCTCTGAGCTCCAGAGCTGAAGCTGGACCGGGAGAGGAGAGAGCAGCCCAGGGGACGGAGTAGGAGTAGAATGAAGCTGATCCTACATGCTGATCTTAGGTCAGTTTTGTGTTTTAAATCGATGGTCAGCAGTGGACTGGTGTTTAAAATGTGGTGACAAACCTAAAGTGGTTCTAATTTTAATAACAAGTTCAGAATTAGTTTATCTTTCTAGAACCTTGGAAGGAATCTAAAAGGAGTGACTGCAACCACCATTATTCCTTTTAGTTTGTTTCTTACCACAAGGGTAACATTGGGTTTGGGGTAACATTGGGTTTGGGGTAACATTGGGTTTGGGTAACATGGGGTTTTGGTAACATGGGGTTTTGGGTAGCATGGGGTTTTGGGTAGCATGGGGTTTTGGGTAGCATGGGGTTTTGGGTAGCATGGGGTTTTGGGTAGCATGGGGTTTTGGGTAACATGGGGTTTTGGTAGCATGGGGTTTTGGGTAGCATGGGGTTTTGGGTAGCATGGGGTTTTGGGTAGCATGGGGTTTTGGGTAGCATGGGGTTTTGGGTAGCATGGGGTTTTGGGTAGCATGGGGTTTTGGGTAACATGGGGTTTTGGGTAGCATGGGGTTTTGGGTAGCATGGGGTTTTGGGTAACATGGGGTTTTGGGTAACATGGGGTTTTGGGTAGCATGGGTTTTGGGTAGCATGGGGTTTTGGGTAGCATGGGGTTTTGGGTAACATGGGGTTTTGATTTTTTTAAATTACGTCCGTTTTGTGTTCCAGAATGCTTTTTGCTTTTGTCTTCATGTCTTTAGAGTTCTCTTAGATTCTTTATCTTATTTAGTGTTCTTTTCGATTCTTTATCTTAGTTAGTGTTCTTTTCGATTCTTTATCTTATTTAGTGTCTCTTAGAATCTTTATCTTATTTAGTGTCTCTTAGATTCTTTATCTTATTTAGTGTCTCTTAGATTCTTTATCTTATTTAGTGTCTCTTAGATTCTTTATCTTATTTAGTGTCTCTTAGATTCTTTATCTTGAAGTGTCTCCATTATTAATCCATGTATTATTATAATCATCTGTTCATTCTTTCTATTTTGAAAAGAAAATGGATAAAGGGGTGTAGATTATTGTTTGAATGTTGTGAGTAGTCTAGAGATAATAATTGAATTGATTATAAATGTTATGATATAGATTATTGATTATGAAGTAGATTACTGTTATGATGTTGCTCTCTAAACTGCCATGTAATCAACTGAATGCTTTTAATAAAATTACAGGCTGTCAGTCTTGTGTGATTCTCCTCTTGGACAGACTACAACATACAGTATGAATTAACTGAGATCAGTCTGTGTGATTACCCTCTTGGACAGACTACAACATACAGTATGAATTATCCTTTTGTCAATAGGGGGGCGCTATTTTCACTTTGTAAAAAATCGTGCCCAAATTAAACTGCCTCGTACTCAATTCTTGCTCGTACAATATGCATATTATTATTACTATTGGATAGAAAACACTCTCTAGTTTCTAAAACCGTTTGAATTATATCTGTGAGTAAAACAGAACTCATTGTGCAGCAAACTTCCTGTTAGGAAGTGAAAAATCTGAAATCGAGGCTCTGTTCCACGGCCTTAATTTGCCTGAAATCTATGGATCTACATGCACTGCATACGCCTTCCACTAGATGTCAACAGGCAGTGAGAGGTGGAATGGGGTGTCTAGCTTGATCTTAGGCCGAACAAGAGCTTTTGGAATGACGTGTCTGGAATTTTCATTGTCTTGGAAGGCGCGAGAAGGAACCCCAGATTGCGTTCTGAAAAGCTTTCGGTATAGACGTTAGATATCTCCGGCTCTGATTTTATTTGATATATGTGATAATAACATCATAAAGTAGTTTTTTTAAACCGAGTTATATCAGTTTATTGAACGTTTATTGAGATTTTTGGAATTTTCTTTTCTTTGCGTCATGTGAAGTTGGGCACGTTTGCGCCACATGGCTAGCTTTGGTTGCTAATTCGACAGGAGAAGAGGACATTCTAAAACCAAACAACGATTATTCTGGACAAAGGACTCCTTGTACAATATTCTGATGTAAGCTCATCAAAAGTAGGAACCATTTATGATGTTATTTCGTATTTCTGTTAAATGTTTAGTCATATTTTCCGCCCTTATTTTGGGCGCTGTCTCGCTATAACGTAAGCTGTATGTCGTACTAAAGTTATTTTTAAAAATCTAACACAGCAGTTGCATTAAGAACTAGTGTATCTTTCATTTGCTGTACAACATGTATTTTTTAGTAAAGTCTATGATAAGTTATTTGATTAGATTAGGTGACTGTCCAAGATTTCTCCGGACAATTTTGTGCATTTTGACTACGTATTCACATTGTAAAACCACGATTTGTACCGCTAAATATGCACATTTTCGAACAAAACATATATGTATTGTGTAACATGATGTTATAGGACTGTCATCTGATAAAGTTTGTCAAGGTTAGTGAATAATTTTATATCTTTTGCTGTTTTTTTGCGATCGCTACCTTTGCGGTGAATGAATGCGGTTGTGTGGTAGGCTATTGTAGTGAGCTAATATAATGCTATATTGTGTTTTCGCTGTAAAACACTTAAAAAATCTGAAATATTGGCTGGATTCACAAGATGTTTGTCTTTCATTTGCTGTACACCATGTATTTTTCATAAATGTTTTATGATGAGTATTTAGGTATTTCACGTTGCTCTCTGTAGTTATTCTAGCTGCTTTGGTGATATTTGTGATTGTAGCTGCAATGTAAAACTATGATTTATACCTGAAATATGCACATTTTTCGAACAAAACATAGATTTATTGTATAACATGTTATAAGACTGTCATCTGATGAAGTTGTTTCTTGGTTAGTGACTAATTCTATATCTATTTGGTCGGTTTTGTGATAGCTATCTATGCGGTAAAAAAATGGTGAAAATATGCGGTTGAGTCTTTTGCTATTGTGGTTAGCTAATAGAAATACATATTGTGTTTTCGCTGTAAAACATTTTAAAAATCGGAAATGATGGCTGGATTCACAAGATGTGTATCTTTCATTTGGTGTCTTGGACTTGTGATTTCAAGATATTTATATGCTAGTATTTACTTGTGGTGCTATGCTAGGCTATGCTAGTCAGCTTTTTACTGATGAGGATGCTCCCGGATCCGGGATTGTGACCCAGTAGAAGTTTTTAACTGAGATCAGTCTGTGTGATTCCCCTCTTGGACAGACTACAACATACAGCATGAATTAACTGAGATCAGTCTGTGTGATTCCCCTCTTGGACAGACTACAACATACAGTATGAATTAACTGGTCATACATTTGTCAGGAGGTTAGGAATGTGCATCTCAGTTTCCACCTCATTTTGTGGGCTGTGTGCACATAGCCTTTCTTCTCTTGAGAGCCAGGTACCCACCTGTATATAGTCCTGCTATTGTTATTTTACTGCTGCTCTTCAAAAACTTGTTACTTTCATTTCTTATCCATATTTTTTCAAACTGCATTGTTGGTTAGGGGATCATAACTAATACAATTTGATTTGATTTGAGGTCTGCCCTCGGCGGCCATTCTCAATAGCAAGGCTATGCTCACTGAGTCTGTACATAGTCAAAGCTTTCCTTAAGTTTGGGTCAGTGACAGTGGTCAGGTATTCTGCCACTGTGTACTCTCTGTTTTGGGCTAAATAGCATTCTAGGTTGCTCTGTTTTTTGTTTATTCTTTCAAATGTATCAAGAAATTATCTTTTTGTTTTCTCATGATTTGGTTGGGTCTATGTTTGCTGTCCTAGGGCTCTGTGGGGTCTGTTTGTGAACAGAGCAACAGGTCCAGCTTGCTTAGGGGACAGTTCTGTCTCTCTCTCACACAGATGAGGGGCTAATAATAACACCTGCTAATTCAAACAGTGAGGTTCTACAAACAAACAGAAAGGGAGAAGATGAGACATCAATGTAGTTATTTATCCTCCACATAGACTATGATGTATTGTTGTCCTGGTGTGTAGTTATTTATCCTCCACATAGACTATGATGTATTGTTGTCCTGGTGTGTAGTTATTTATCCTCCACATAGACTATGATGTATTGTTGTCCTGGTGTGTAGTTATTTATCCTCCACATAGACTATGATGTATTGTTGTCCTGGTGTGTAGTTATTTATCCTCCACATAGACTATGATGTATTGTTGTCCTGGTGTGTAGTTATTTATCCTCCACATAGACTATGATGTATTGTTGTCCTGGTGTGTAGTTATTTATCCTCCATAGACTATCATGTATTGTTGTCCTGGTGTGTAGTTATTTATCCTCCACATAGACTATGATGTATTGTTGTCCTGGTGTGTAGTTATTTATCCTCCACATAGACTATGATGTATTGTTGTCCTGGTGTGTAGTTATTTATCCTCCATAGACTATGATGTATTGTTGTCCTGGTGTGTAGTTATTTATCCTCCACATAGACTATGATGTATTGTTGTCCTGGTGTGTAGATATTTAACCTCCATAGACTATGATGTATTGTTGTTCTGGTGTGTAGTTATTTATCCTCCACATAGACTATGATGTATTGTTGTCCTGGTGTGTAGTTATTTATCCTCCATAGACTATGATGTATTGTTGTCCTGGTGTGTAGTTATTTATCCTCCACATAGACTATGATGTATTGTTGTCCTGGTGTGTAGTTATTTATCCTCCATAGACTATGATGTATTGTTGTTCTGGTGTGTAGTTATTTATCCTCCACATAGACTATGATGTATTGTTGTCCTGGTGTGTAGTTATTTATCCTCCACATAGACTATGATGTATTGTTGTCCTGGTGTGTAGTTATTTATCCTCCACATAGACTATGATGTATTGTTGTCCTGGTGTGTAGTTATTTATCCTCCACATAGACTATGATGTATTGTTGTCCTGGTGTGTAGATATTTATCCTCCACATAGACTATGATGTATTGTTGTCCTGGTGTGTAGTTATTTATCCTCCACATAGACTATGATGTATTGTTGTCATGGTGTGTAGTTATTTATCCTCCATAGACTATGATGTATTGTTGTCCTGGTGTGTAGTTATTTATCCTCCACATAGACTATGATGTATTGTTGTCCTGGTGTGTAGTTATTTATCCTCCATAGACTATGATGTATTGTTGTCCTGGTGTATAGTTATTTATCCTCCACATAGACTATGATGTATTGTTGTCCTGGTGTGTAGTTATTTATCCTCCACATACCCTATGATGTATTGTTGTCCTGGTGTGTAGTTATTTATCCTCCACAT
>NW_026602536.1:0-10000 GCF_029448725.1 Salvelinus fontinalis | reverse complement strand
TCTCTCCGTTCCTTCACCCATCCTTTGACCTCCTGTGTCTGACTATCTCTTTGTCATTTCTCTTCTCTCTATCCCTGCATATCCCCTCTCTCTCGCTCGCTCCTCTCCCTCCCTGTGTCGCTCTTGCTCTCTCTCTCCTCTCCCTCCCCTTCTCACTCTCTGTCTGACTTCCATCCACCTATCTCCCACTCCCCTTCCCTTCCTCAATCTCTCTCCATGTCCTGTCTCTCTCTCTTTCTCTCTCCCTTCCTCCATCTCTTTCTTTGCCCGTCCCTCCATCTCTCTCCCTGTTCCCATCTCATCTCGTTCCCTCTCTCTCTTTATCACTCTCCCCCTCTCTCTCCATCTCTCTCTCCAGCCTAATCATGTTCTTCAGATTGATTCCATGGTGATTACTCCCTCTCAGATCTCATATTCTGAAAGAAATAAAGAGGGGAACTAAGAAAATGAGGAAATTAATGAAGGAGGGAGGGGAAGGAGAGGTTGAGAGAGAGTTACGTTAGAGGAGTGAATATGAGAATGAAGATATAGCGATAAAATATAAGAGAGCGATAAAGAGAAGAGAGAGAGAGAGAGGAAAGAGAGAGAGATGAGAGAAGAGAGAGAGAGAGGAAAGGGAGAGAGAGAAGAGAAAGTAGAAAGAGAGAGAGAGAGAGGGGAGAGAGAGAGAGGGGGGAGAGAAGAAAGAGAGAGGAAAGAGAGAGAGGGGAGAGAGAGAGGAAAGAGAGAGGGAAGATAGAGAGAAGAGAGAGGGGGCAGAGAGAGAGAAGAGAGAGAAGAGAGAGAGGGGAGAGAGAGAGAAGGGAGAGAGAGAATAGAGAGAAAGGGAGAGAGAGAGAGAAGAGAGAGAGGGGAGAGAGAGAATAGAGAGAGAGAGAGAGAGAGAAGAGAGAGAGGGGAGAGAGAGAGAGAGAGAGGGGGAAAAAGAGAAGAGAGATTGATTGGTTTGTTTCACTCCATTCCTTAGAGTACTATATAAATACTTATGAAGTAATTAATCTGTATTAGCAATCACTACGGCCTTGAATTCAGTCATTCTACAACACTGTATAATTTCAACTGAGCAAATTATTAGCTAGTGGAACTTTTCACACAAAAAAACTGTCAATCACTCAAAGGCTGCGTTTAAAGGTGCAATCTGGTATTGGACCGACCCTTTTGTTCCCAGCAGCAGGGCTAAAATACAAATCCCAGATTGTAGCCTTAAAGTACATACTCTCAGTCTCTACACAAGAATGCAATACCACAATCCATACCCATTCACAATTTCTGCTCATACTCTGTCTATCTTAACCAAGAGTCTAAGCTCTGACTTCACCAGGTCAATGTGAAAGCCCTTTCCCTTTCCTTTCAGAACCCACATTCTTTTCCACAACACATTGTGAGTCATCACCATAGAAATCCTATTGATTCATTCTAATTCCAAATTCTGTGGTCATACCTTCTCTGAGTTGAACCCATTTCTGTAAAAGGAGGCGTTGATGTCATAGCTCTTAGAATGGAATCCATGTTAGAAGCTTCTGTCTGCTGAATGACAGTGTTTCTTATTAAAAGCAGTGTGACAATAATAAAAAATACCTTGACAATATTCCTTGCTGGTCTTTCAACTATTGGTAAGGTAACGGACGTCACACAAGAACGCACACACACACACACACATTTCGATCGATACGTTAAGTCGTAGTGTTGTGTTTC
Organism: Salvelinus fontinalis; assembly: GCF_029448725.1. Classification (NCBI taxonomy): domain Eukaryota; kingdom Metazoa; phylum Chordata; class Actinopteri; order Salmoniformes; family Salmonidae; genus Salvelinus; species Salvelinus fontinalis. Next base: position 8,305 of record NW_026602536.1, on the reverse strand, counting down.
AAAACTGAGCAGATCAGAAATGAATGTGGTTTAAATGCCAGGACCCTATAGATTGAGCTGTGGCCTCTTGGCTTTAGTTAAAACGCACCACAGTTGACTTCTTCATAGATGCCCCAAGGCAGGGAACACAGATCGATACTTCTTTCCAACTGACTGTGTTTGTGTGTTTGTGGGTGGGTGGGTGGGTGGGTGGGTGGGTGGGTGGGTGGGTGGGTGGGTGGGTGTATGTACGGGTGGATGGGTGTGTGCGTGAGTGTGTGCGTGTGTGTGTGTGGTGTGTGTGCCACAGAGGACAAACTGGGGATACCTGGACTAATCACATAGTTTAGTCTGATGCAATGTAGGAGCTCACTCACAGTCAGGTCTCTTTCTCCCTCGGCTTTACAGACACATCCCATATTTTCTCAGTGCCTGACATCTCCCTTTGTTGCGGTGCTTGTGTTTGAGGCAAGTGCAAAATGCCTGGGGATTAGAGGCTGAAAACATCCCTATTGGTTATATGTGATATATAACCTATAAATACCGGTAGATATATTATATTAGAAATGTTCCATGAATGATATTATAGATGTTGTATTTAGAGTATATACTTACTAAAGGCAAGAGAACCCATTGGAAAACCAGGGGACTTCTCTAGCAGCACCTAAGGAGAGAAAATAAAGAAAAACAGTGAAAAGGAAAGACTGAGTTGAAGAGAAGGAAAGAGATGAAGGTTGAAGGAAAGAACAGGGGAGAACTAATGAGCTGCATCCTCATCCTCAGCCCTCTCACACCCTCTGCAGAGCAGCCATCCACAGGAGGGGGAAATAGCAGAGAAATGAGAAGGGGAAATGACGTTTGGAGATCGAAGTTGACTTTCTGCTGTGGAACTGAAACAGAAATTGAATCTTGTAAAGGTTAGAGTAGAGGAGAAAACATGGCTCAACCAACCAGAGGTCACAGTCAGAGTTCTACTGTTGCCCCGGGAGACCGGAACCAGAGGAATCCATTTCGGACAGGGAGTGGAAGACACAGGGGGTCAAGCCCTTTGGAGCAGACAGGGGGAAGCAATACCAGAGTAGGGTGGGTCTGTCTGTCTGTCTGTCTGTCTGTCTGTCTGTCTGTCTGTCTGTGTGATATAGCATTAATACCAGAGTAGTCCAGAAAGCCAGTAGAATTAGAGTGTAGAGGTGATGCAGCACCTCGTCCACCATAGAGGCTGTACCATAGGTTTAGAAACCCTCACTTCTCTCTCCTGTCTTCCTATTTCTACTCCTCATTTAAACAAAGCATAGCACATAACTAATGAAATTACAGTTCATGAAAATGTGCCCTTAATCCAGTATAAACTAATGTACAGAATTGATTATACAAGAGCCAAAATTCACAACTTCTACAGCACAACGGCAGAGTCATGTCTTAAGTGCAAAACTAACAGTGACTTTATGATTCATGCCTTCTGGAAGTGCTATAAAGTTAGAAAGTTGGCTCTCAGAAGTTGTACAATATAAATGTACTTTTAATCTGTCTATCTGCATACTTCAATAGATGGCAGATGAGGGTGCGGTGAGACAGCCAATGGGTTGGACTGTAGATTTTTCCTCAATCATTTTGGAAAAACTTTGCCTAAAAACTGGAAATCTAAGGACCCTCCATCATTAAGATAGTGGATGAATCAATTGCATTATTATCTAAATATTGAGCAAATGTGTGCTCCAGAGAGAGGCAGGAGAGTTTGAGAAATGAGACAGTATGTTGTGAAACAGCAGGATGGGAGAGGTGACGGTGAGAACGTGGTCCTGAGCAAGTGTGAGGTCATTCATTTTTTTATTTTACCGTTATTTTACCAGGTAAGTTGACTGAGAACACATTCTCATTTGCAGCAACGACCTGGGGAATAGTTACAGGGGAGAGGAGGGGGATGAATGAGCCAATTGTAAAGTGGGGATTATTAGGTGACCATGATGATTTGAGGGCCAGATTGGGAATTTAGCCCATGATTGTTGACATGTGTGTATGCTGAGTTGTCTATTGTTTTTGTATAAATCTGTTTTTGTATTGTCAAAAAAGTTCAATCAAATCTCTCTCATTCTCTCCTCAAGTTCCTCACTCATACTCCTTATTTTTCTCTGTTGACAATCAATTTTCCAGCAGATTAATATTAAATAAAGATGCTGACCTTTCTTTCTTTCTTTCTTTCTTTCTTTCTTTCTTTCTTTCTTTCTTTCTTTCTTCCTTTCTTCCTTTCTTCCTTTCTTCCTTTCTTCCTTTCTTCCTTTCTTCCTTCCTTCCTTCTCCTTCCTCCATCCATCCATCCATCCCGTGATGTCTCAGTGCTCTACATTGCCGTGGGTAACTCACCTCATCCATCATCAATGTGTATCCACCTTGTAAAACAGAACAATGAACACTTAACTATAGAGACTAACTACAATATGCACTGACATTTACAACATTATTAGATACACTATTAAACATGCTGTGATGAACAGTGAGGGAGACAGACACATCCATCTCTCTCTCCCACTGTGTGTGTGTGTACTCCGTCCTACAGCTAAAAACAACAACCACTATTCAAGTCTGTACAAACACACATATCATTCTGTACATTATACAGATTCTTTTTCAAACTAAAAGTTTCCACTGGTTCTTCTGACAAGACAGATGGGATGTCTATAATGGTGAATTCTAAAGCTAGCAGAATTGGCAACGTTGTTGTTTAGGGCGATAGAATTCGATGATATGCAATCGACACGTACACACGGCATCTCTGGGCATGACTTAGTAAATATTCCCTGTGTGGCTTAGTAAATACTGTCACCTTGTAGTAGCTAGGATGTCCGTCTGTGCAAACGGTGTCGTTGATAATAGAGCCATTCATCTCATATCCCCATCCTGAGAACTCTCCCTTTAAGAGCCAGGACAAATCCTTAGGGTCATGACAATAGCTATGTGAATGGATAGAGAATCGAGAGGGGGAGGAGCGAGAGAGAGAAGTCCATTACAATAGCTCATTAGAGAGAGCGAGGGAGAGAGACGGGGAGACAGAGAGACAGAGGGCTAGCACGGAACACTAGGCACAGAATAAGCCACACTATCTATCTACTGAATGGTTGTGGCAATGACTCAACCCTCTACATCGGGTCTAGTCTGGAGAGAGGCCAAACAACCACAGACCTCCTCTAAAGAACTTGAAAATATGACTTTCCCTCCCGGCAGGCAGCAGAAAATTACCCTTGCATAAAACCCCCTGAGTCGGTCAGAATTGAGGCAGGGGGACATAAAGAACCAATGAAAGGATTACTTATTTATAAGAATGGTTGGAGGAGAGGAGGAAAGGCGAATAAGCAATGCCTGTGAGGATGGGATGGTGTGTGTGTTTTCTGATTAGTTGCATTGCGACCTGGCAGTTCTACTTTAATGGAAGGACTTTGTTCCAGAGGGGAGCAGAGTTGAAGAATATCTTATATTTTGTTGCAGCCAAAATGGAGGCTTTTTTTTCTCTGTTCGTATGCTGGTAGCCAGCTGTCCGCTATCTAATTGGTGTTTTCCTGAATAACAGTGTGAACATTTTACTTATCGCCCAGCCTGGGCCAAAAAGCCCCAAAGTTACTCCTGTTTGGTCAGAAAAAACAATGGATGCCACGGCCCAAATGTCAGGCACTAATTCTCAGTTAATGAATTGGCAGGGAGAGCAGTGAAGGTCCCGCTCGCTCTCGTTCTGTCTGTCTGTCTGTCTGTCTGTCTGTCTGTCTGTCTGTCTGTCGTTCTGTCGTTCTGTCTGTCTGTCTGTCTGTCTGTCTGTCTGCCTGTCTGCCTGTCTGCCTGTCTGTCTGTCGTTCTGTCGTTCTGTCGTTCTGTCGTTCTGTCTGTCTGTCTGTCTGTCTGAGAGAGAGGAGAGGTCATGAGCAGATGAGCACCTGCATTCTTCAGCATGTTCTTAAAAAAATATAGATTTAGAGTTAGATAAACTTGGATTTTTTTGTCAGGAACACATACAGGATGCTACCCTCTACAACATAACCCTCACTTCAAATCAAAACTCAAAACCTACAACCTGATTTTGGACGGAATGACAGAATCACCTGGAAGGCTTACAACTACCAAAGATTATTATTCCAACGCTATACAGCAGATGCTCTGGAAAACAACAGAAACCTGAAAACACCATCCAACTTGGAACTGAGTGAGTAATGTTTAGTCTGAAGCTATATTTTCTTTCCAAAAGCCAAGAAGAAAAATACATTACATGACTTTATAAGGACTGAATGCTAAGTTAAGGCTACCAAGCTTGACACACCTTCAATTAGCACTGACGGGTCAAGTGAGAGGTCTCAAAGCGCTTTAGCCCAACAATGGCAGGAGAGTCGCACAGTCTACTCCAACCAAATGGAGAGGCCTTAGAAGCTGCCTCCCGCTGTTCAGAGGTAATTAAAATACAAATACGAAGAGCACAAAATGAAGCACTTTATGGAAAATCAAGAGATACTTTTTGCTGACTATTATAAAAATGGGAACATCAGCAACCTCATCTTCCACAGAGACCATCCCCTGGCATGGTACAGTGCTATATTAACCAGACCATCCCCTGGCATGGCACAGTGCTATATTAACCAGACCATCCCCTGGCATGGTACAGTGCTATATTAACCAGACCATCCCCTGGCATGGTACAGTGCTATATTAACCAGACCATCCCCTGGCATGGCACAGTGCTATATTAACCAGACCATCCCCTGGCATGGCACAGTGCTATATTAACCAGACCATCTCCTGGCATGGCACAGTACTATATTAACCAGACCATCCCCTGGCATGGCACAGTGCTATATTAACCAGACCATCCCCTGGCATGGCACAGTGCTATATTAACCAGACCATCCCCTGGCATGGCACAGTGCTATATTAACCAGACAATCCCCTGGCTTGGTACAGTGCTATATTAACCAGACCATCCCCTGGCATGGCACAGTGCTATATTACCACACTACCCCTATGTTAACAGTACCAAAAATTAGAACAGGACATGGTAGAAATAGTTTTAGTTACTTAGCTCTGTGGTCCGGGAGTTCTCTCCTGAATATTTAAAAATGTGATGATCTAGTTTCGTTGGTGGAGTTTAAACACTTGAATAGATTTATATATCATAGAAGAGTGTAATTGTTTTTAGGCCAGCTGTTTTTAGTCAAGACTCTTGTTTTTAATGTAAAATGTGTTTTTTTTGTATTGTATGTGTGTTTATAGTTTTGTTTAATGTTGTGTTAGTGTATGTAAGTTGTTTTGTCTGTATAAAAAGTGAGATATGGTAAGGTCTGGTAGGTTGTATAAAAAGTGAGATATGGTAAGGTCTGGTAGGTTGTATAAAAAGTGAGATATGGTAAGGTCTGGTAGGATGTATAAAAAGTGAGATCTGTGGTAGGATGTATAAAAAGTGAGATATGGTAAGGTCTGGTAGGTTGTATAAAAAGTCAGATCTGTGGTAGGATGTATAAAAAGTGGGATATGGTAAGGTCTGGTAGGTTGTATAAAAAGTGAGATCTGTGGTATGATGTATAAAAAGTGAGATATGGTAAGGTCTGGTAGGATGTATAAAAAGTGAGATATGGTAAGGTCTGGTAGGTTGTATAAAAAGTGAGATCTGTGGTAGGATGTATAAAAAGTGAGATATGGTAAGGTCTGGTAGGTTGTATAAAAAGTGAGATCTGTGGTAGGATGTATAAAAAGTGAGATATGGTAAGGTCTGGTAGGTTGTATAAAAAGTGGGATATGGTAAGGTCTGGTAGGATGTATAAAAAGTGAGATATGGTAAGGTCTGGTAGGATGTATAAAAAGTGAGATATGGTAAGGTCTGGTAGGTTGTATAAAAAGTGAGATCTGTGGTAGGATGTATAAAAAGTGAGATATGGTAAGGTCTGGTAGGTTGTATAAAAAGTGAGATCTGTGGTAGGATGTATAAAAAGTGAGATATGGTAAGGTCTGGTAGGTTGTATAAAAAGTGGGATATGGTAAGGTCTGGTAGGATGTATAAAAAGTGAGATATGGTAAGGTCTGGTAGGATGTATAAAAAGTGAGATATGGTAAGGTCTGGTAGGTTGTATAAAAAGTGGGATATGGTAAGGTCTGGTAGGATGTATAAAAAGTGAGATATGGTAAGGTCTGGTAGGATGTATAAAAAGTGAGATATGGTAAGGTCTGGTAGGATGTATAAAAAGTGAGATATGGTAAGGTCTGGTAGGATGTATAAAAAGTGAGATATGGTAAGGTCTGGTAGGATGTATAAAAAGTGAAATACGGTAAGAGTTTAAGGTAAGGAGAGGATGAAGAAAAATGTTTAAAACACCAGTTACAAATCTATTGTGACACCTCACTACACACACACTTCAGTTGTACTTCAAACAGTGATAACAAGGGGATGTGGCTTTGATATGATTGAATAAGGAGTTTATTCAGTCCACTGCAGATTTATGGTCTTCACATCAGATGCTTTATGAAGCCAATAATAACCGAACCGGATGCAGCCAGAAATTGCCATCCACGCTTGATTCAGAGTAGCAGGTCAATAATAGACTTTTCCATAGTGAACTTCTTACCCTGTTTTCAAAGCTCAGCTTTCACCACTCCAGTATGAAATGGAAAATCTCTTTTTAATGCAAAGCCATGGATCGATGAGGGATTTGATGAACGCAGCAGCGAGCGGGCGCTTCAAGGTCGTGGTGTGTTTCAGTACTCTCTCACCCCACCTCTCCCACTCACTTTACTGTGGGACAGCGTTATTTGAAAAGGCCTCCCATTTACTCAAACGTGGATGGCAATTTCTGGCTGCATCCGGTTCGGTTATTATTGGCTTCATAAAGCATCTGATGTGAAGACCATAAATCTGCAGTGGCCTGAATAAACTCCTTATTCAATCATATCAAAGCCACATCCCCTTGTTATCACGGTTTCAAATACAACTGAAGTGTGTGTGGACTGTGTGTGTGTGTGTTTGAGAGTGATTGACTATCTGTATGCAGTGTACTTCAACACCTGCAAAACTCACGACTGAAATCAGCCGTTTCTCTGTCCTCGTTTCACCTATAAAAGAAAAAGCCTCGCCACTCAACCTTACAGCTCTCATTGCTTCTCTAAACCAAGGCCTCAGCATAGACCACTACCCGGATAAGGCCCCAGCATAGACCACTACCCGGACAAGGCCTCAGCATAGACCACTACCCGGATAAGGCCCCAGCATAGACCACTACCCGGACAAGGCCTCAGCATAGACCACTACCCGGATAAGGCCCCAGCATAGACCACTACCCGGACAAGGCCTCAGCATAGACCACTACCCGGACAAGGCCTCAGCATAGACCACTACCCGGATAAGGCCTCAGCATAGACCACTACCCGGATAAGGCCTCAGCATAGACCACTACCCGGATAAGGCCTCAGCATAGACCACTACCCGGATAAGGCCTCAGCATAGACCACTACCCGGATAAGGCCTCAGCATAGACCACTACCCGGATAAGGCCTCAGCATAGACCACTACCCGGATAAGGCCTCAGCATAGACCACTACCCGGACAAGGCCTCAGCATAGACCACTACCCGGATAAGGCCTCAGCATAGACCACTACCCGGATAAGGCCTCAGCATAGACCACTACCCGGATAAGGCCTCAGCATAGACCACTACCCGGACAAGGCCTCAGCATAGACCACTACCCGGATAAGGCCTCAGCATAGACCACTACCCGGATAAGGCCTCAGCATAGACCACTACCCGGACAAGGCCTCAGCATAGACCACTACCCGGATAAGGCCTCAGCATAGACCACTACCCGGACAAGGCCTCAGCATAGACCACTACCCGGACAAGGCCTCAGCATAGACCACTACCCGTATAAGGCCTCAGCATAGACCACTACCCGGATAAGGCCTCAGCATAGACCACTACCCGGACAAGGCCTCAGCATAGACCACTACCCGGATAAGGCCTCAGCATAGACCACTACCCGGATAAGGCCTCAGCATAGACCACTACCCGGATAAGGCCTCAGCATAGACCACTACCCGGATAAGGCCTCAGCATAGACTACTACCCGGATAAGGCCTCAGCATAGACCACTACCCGGACAAGGCCTCAGCATAGACCACTACCCGGACAAGGCCTCAGCATAGACCACTACCCGGACAAGGCCTCAGCATAGACCACTACCCGGACAAGGCCTCAGCATAGACCACTACCCGGATAAGGCCTCAGCATAGACCACTACCCGGACAAGGCCTCAGCATAGACCACTACCCGGATAAGGCCTCAGCATAGACCACTACCCGGACAAGGCC
>NW_026602535.1:0-15431 GCF_029448725.1 Salvelinus fontinalis | reverse complement strand
TGACATACAGTGGGGCAAAAAAGTATTTAGTCAGCCACCAATTGTGCAAGTTCTCCCACTTAAAAAGATGAGAGAGGCCTGTAATTTTCATCATAGGTACACTTCAACTATGACAGACAAAATGAGAAAAAAATCCAGAAAATCACATTGTAGGATTTTTAATGAATTTATTTGCAAATTATGGTGGAAAACAAGTATTTGGTCACCTACAAACAAGCAAGATTTCTGGCTCTCACAGACCTGTAACTTCTTCTTTAAGAGGCTCCTCTGTCCTCCACTCGTTACCTGTATTATTGGCACCTGTTTGAACTTGTTATCAGTATAAAAGACACCTGTCCACAACCTCAAACAGTCACACTCCAAACTCCACTATGGCCATGACCAAAGAGCTGTCAAAGGACACCAGAAACAAAATTGTAGACCTGCACCAGGCTGGGAAGACTGAATCTGCAATAGGTAAGCAGCTTGGTTTGAAGAAATCAACTGTGGGAGCAATTATTAGGAAATGGAAGACATACAAGACCACTGATAATCTCCCTCGATCTGGGGCTCCACGCAAGATCTCACCCCGTGGGGTCAAAATGATCCCAAGAACGATGAGCAAAAATTCCAGAACCACACGGGGGGACCTAGTGAATGACCTGCAGAGAGCTGGGACCAAAGTAACAAAGCCTACCATCAGTAACACACTACGCCGCCAGGGACTCAAATCCTGCAGTGCCAGACGTGTCCCCCTGCTTAAGCCAGTACATGTCCAGGCCCGTCTGAAGTTTGCTAGAGAGTATTTGGATGATCCAGAAGAAGATTGGGAGAATGTCTTATGGTCAGATGAGACCAAAATAGAACTTTTTGGTAAAAACTCAACTCGTCGTGTTTGGAGGACAAAGAATGCTGAGTTGCATCCAAAGAACACCATACCTACTGTGAAGCATGGGGGTGGAAACATCATGCTTTGGGGCTGTTTTTCTGCAAAGGGACCAGGACGACTGATCCATGTAAAGGAAAGAATGAATGGGGCCATGTATCGTGCGATTTTGAGTGAAAACCTCCTTCCATCAGCAAGGGCATTGAAGATGAAACGTGGCTGGGTCTTTCAGCATGACAATGATCCCAAACACACCGCCCGGGCAACGAAGGAGTGGCTTCGTAAGAAGCATTTCAAGGTCCTGGAGTGGCCTAGCCAGTCTCCAGATCTCAACCCCATAGAAAATCTTTGGAGGGAGTTGAAAGTCCGTGTTGCCCAGCAACAGCCCCAAAACATCACTGCTCTAGAGGAGATCTGCATGGAGGAATGGGCCAAAACACCAGCAACAGTGTGTGAAAACCTTGTGAAGATTTACAGAAAATGTTTGACCTCTGTCATTGCCAACAACGGGTATATAACAAAGTATTGAGATAAACTTTTGTTATTGACCAAATACTTATTTTCCACCATAATTTGCAAATAAATTCATTAAAAATCCTACAATGTGATTTTCTGGATTTTTTTTCTCATTTTGTCTGTCATAGTTGAAGTGTACCTATGATGAAAATTACAGGCCTCTCTCATCTTTTTAAGTGGGAGAACTTGCACAATTGGTGGCTGACTAAATACTTTTTTGCCCCACTGTAACTGACAATGTCATTTCATAGCTGTATTCCATGTTAAATAAAATATCACTGAATCTGGAAGGTTGAAAATAATCCATTGGTTATAGTCTGTCCGAAAGCGCAACAACATTTCACTGTAAAGTGAAACCACCCCAGAACCTTCCTCCACCTGCCGTTTTTGGCAGATCTCACATCGCGGCGTGCCCCGAACTAACAGCCCCGAACTGACAGCCCCGAACGAACTATTGTTGCCCGTGTTTATCTTCTTCATACTGCTCTTTTCATGCTATCCGTTCACTTGTACTTTTCCACGACCGGGCGTTTCTATGGAAACTAAGAGAAAGAAGACAGGGCTAGATTTGACAGAGCGCTGTCAGGCAGCAGCACACAGGGTGGCTGGAGTTTCTCCTGGAGGGAGAGAATACCCATGTGGAGGGAGGGAGAGAGGGGGAGAGGGAAGGAGGGAGGCTGGGAGGGAGGGAGAGAGGGAGAGCGAGAGGGAAGGAGGAAGGCTGGGAGGGAGAGAGAGAGGGAAGGAGGAAGGCTGGGAGGGAGGGAGGGAGAGAGAGAGAGAGAGGGAAGGAGGAAGGCTGGGAGGGAGGGAGAGAGGGAAGGAGGGAGGCTGGGAGGGAGAGAGGGAAGGTTGGAGGCTGGGAGGGAGGGAGAGAGAGAGGGAAGGAGGGAGGCTGTGAGGGGGAGTGAGAGGAGGCAGGAGGGAGGCTTGGAAGAGGGAAAGAGGGGGAGAGGGAGGGGGCAGTAAGGAGGCTGGGAGGGAGAGAGAGAGGGAAGGAGGGAGGTTGGGAGGGAGAGAGAGAGCGAGGGAAGTAGGAAGGCTGGGAGGGAGAGAGGGAGAGATTGAAAAGTAGGGAGGCTGGCAGGGAGGGAGAGAGAGAGAGGGTAGTAGGGAGGCTGAGAGGGAAGGAGGGAGGCTGAGAGGGAGGGAGAGAGGCTGGGAGGGAGGGAGGGAGGGAGGGAGAGAGAGAGGGAATTAGCGAGGCTGGGAGGGAGGGAGGGAGAGAGAGAGGGGAGGCTGGGAGGGAGGGAGAGAGAGAGAGAAGGAGAAAGGCTGGGAGGGAGGGAGAGAGGGAAGGAGGGAGGCTGAGAGGGAAGGAGGGAGGCTGGGAGGGAGGGAGAGAGGGAAGGAGGGAGGCTGAGAGGGAAGGAGGGAGGCTGGGAGGGAGGGAGAGAGAGAGGGAAGGAGAAAGGCTGGGAGGGAGGGAGAGAGGGAAGGAGGGAGGCTGAGAGGGAGGGAGAGAGCGAAGGAGAGAGGCTGGGAGGGAGTGAGAGAGAGAAGGAAGGAGAGAGGCTGGGAGGGAGGGAGAGAGGGAGGAATAGAGGCTGAGAGGGAGGGAGAGAGAGAGGGAAGGAGAGAGGCTGGGAGGGAGGGAGAGAGAGAGGGAAGGAGAGAGGCTGGGAGGGAGGGAGAGAGAGAGGGAAGGAGAGAAGCTGGGAGGGAGGGAGAGAGAGAGGGAAGGAGAGAAGCTGGGAGGGAGGGAGAGAGAGAGAGAAGGAGAGAGGCTGGGAGGGAGGGAGAGAGAGAGGGAAGGAGAGAGGCTGGGAGGGAGGGAGAGAGAGAGGGAAGGAGAGAAGCTGGGAGGGAGGGAGAGAGAGAGAGAGGGAAGGAGAGAAGCTGGGAGGGAGGGAGAGAGAGAGAGAGGGAAGGAGAGAAGCTGGGAGGGAGGGAGAGAGAGAGGGAAGGAGAGAAGCTGGGAGGGAGGGAGAGAGAGAGGGAAGGAGAGAAGCTGGGAGGGAGGGAGAGAGAGAGGGAAGGAGAGAAGCTGGGAGGGAGGGAGAGAGAGAGGGAAGGAGAGAAGCTGGGAGGGAGGGAGAGAGAGAGGGAAGGAGAGAAGCTGGGAGGGAGGGAGAGAGAGAGGGAAGGAGAGAAGCTGGGAGGGAGAGAGAGAGAGAGGGAAGGAGAGAAGCTGGGAGGGAGGGAGAGAGAGAGGGAAGGAGAGAAGCTGGGAGGGAGGGAGAGAGAGAGGGAAGGAGAGAAGCTGGGAGGGAGGGAGAGAGAGAGGGAAGGAGAGAGGCTGGGAGGGAGGGAGAGAGAGAGGGAAGGAGAGAAGCTGGGAGGGAGGGAGAGAGAGAGAGAGAGAGAGAGAGAGAGAGAGAGAGAGAGAGAGAGAGAGAGAGATACATAGAAATGAATGAGGCATAATAAGCACATGTTTTATCTACATAAAGTCCATATCTTCCACACTGTTGGAAAAGCCTGTCTTCAAACATTAGTGGTACTGTCATTTCATTTTAGATTTATTAATGTGTTTTCCATTTACTCGCTATCCAAAGATCCTTAGAATGGCTCTTTTTGGGTGGAGTGGTTTGTTACTAAACTGGAGACTACGCCACCGATTCGTGCTGCTCAAATTCAAAAACATAGGTCTTGAATGCAATGCAAACAGAGCAAAAGCATTTGTCAAACGAAAATGGAAATAGAAATTCTTATTGGACAATGCTCTTCCATTTTATACTATTCCTCCCATTTAGTTCCTAATGAACGTGACCTTTGCTCTGCCGGGGGAGGTAGGGTCAATCAGATGAGCTGCACATGGCCTGTCTCTGTCTCTGTTTCTCTCTCCCTCTCTCTCTCTGTCTCTCTCGGTCTCTCTCTCGGTCTCTCTGTCTCTCTCTCGGTCTCTCTGTCTCTCTCGGCTGTTAACCAGTCTCATCCACTCCAGCTTTGACAGTGTGCCATCCCCCAGGACACAGACCAACCCTTTCTCTGAAGTGCTTTAACATGTACAGGAAGAGTAGGGAACATGTGACGTCCTCTGATTAGCGGGGAGCATGTCAGCTCTCCCAATTGCATTAGAGAACAAAAACATGGCCGCCACATCTATAAGATCCACTTCCTACCCGCTGACCTGGTAATTAGGAAATTGAGAGTTTAATTTGAACCCTCACTCACGGCCTACCAGCCTCTGGTCATTTGCTCTGTAAATATTAGAGGTTGTGGTGTGTGTGTGTGTGTGTGTGTGTGTGTGTGTGTGTGTGTGTGTGTGTGTGTGTGTGTGTGTGTGTGTGTGTGTGTGTGTGTGTGTGTGCGTGTGTGCGTGCGTGCGTGCGTGCGTGCGTGCGCGTGCGTGTGCGTGTGTGTGCGCGTGTGTGTGTGCAGATTGTATTTGTCCTGCAGCTGTCTGTGGCTATCATGTTAACCAGGAGTACGTGTTTGCTTTGTGGATGGGGGCTTGTCTTCTGCGTCCCAAATGACACCCTGTTCCCTATATAGTGCACTATGTTGCCTACGGTTTTTGACCATCCTGGTCAAAAGTAGTGCACTAAATAAGGAAAAGGGTGCCATTTGGGAAGCAACCGTTGAGTGGACGAGAGACAAAAAGCATATCTGAGAGAAGCATCTGCTGAGTACTTTGAGGAAATGACCTGGGGGCAAAGACAAGGTCTGATATCAATTCTCAGTTTGATATGTCACATGAGTGCAGCTTGATAAATCTTAGATAGGATTCTCTACACGCCCGAGGCCAACACAGCTCTTTCTTTTCGGCGCGAAAGACCATTTTAATTCAGTCGATGTATCTTACATAGGGGGATCCGGTAATGTACAAAAAGATCTATACCAGTAAGAAATCATTATATCACAGTCAGATGAAGCATAGTACAAATCTATAATTCACTTTAGTAAAAAATGATAAAGGAACACCATCAAATCAAATAAGCTTGTGACTCAAATGTTCCAGTGTCCATGAGACGACATAACTGCATTTTGACCAGGGCCCGTAGGGATCAGGGCCCGTAGGGACCAGGGCCCGTAGGGACCAGGGCCCGTAGGGATCAGGGCCCGTAGGGACCAGGGCCCGTAGGGATCAGGGCCCGTAGGGATCAGGGCCCGTAGGGATCAGGGCCCGTAGGGATCAGGGCCCGTAGGGACCAGTGTGCCCTTTGGAATGCAGTCTAGTCTGGTGGGACAGAAGGAAAACCTGGGCAGCCGTCCGTGCTGTGTCTGTCTGTCTTGTGGAATGGAGGGGGAGGACGGGGTGAGGTCAGTGATAGAGAGGGGTGTTATCATGGGAGGGAAAAGGAAAGTCAACATTGGAGAGAGACACTCTCACGCTTATCACTGGGACCAGGGCAGATGGTGGACACTAAGGGGTGTGGCGGGTCCAGGGGCTTGGCCTACTACTAAGGCACCGCCGTGTCTAATGTGTGTGTGAAACTGTGTGTGTGTGTGTGTGTGTGTGTGTGTGTGTGTGTGTGTGTGTGTGTGTGTGAGAGGGAGAGTGTATGTGTGTGTCTGTGTGTACAATTATTCTGTGTGTGTCTATACTTTTATCATTATATATTACTATATTGCTCGCACATGTTAGTGTATTTGTGTGTGTCTATGCAATGTCATGCAGTATCACCCTTTATCAAGTTGTACCTTCCTCTCCCAGTGACACCAGAGCTCTTTACTGTTCCTGTCATCTCCTGTTTCTCCATGATGATCCAGTAACCCTAACACACCCCTCTGGAACAATGTTCCTCTCTACCCAGTAACACCAGCCAGGTCACCCGTGATACAAGTCAGTATTTGACGTTCTTCCATGTCTGAGGACGTTGGGAGATGATGTGGAAACCAGCCACTAGGGGCAACAGTGAGCGCTGCTACCTTCAAGTAGGTTTTGGTTTTGCGAGGTCGTTGTGGACGGGGATGGCGCATGGGTGTAAGCATCTGCCTCTGGTCCAAAAGGTTGCATGTTTAAATCCAGTGATAACAAGTTGTTTTTGATATTTTTGTTTTAAGCCTATCCCAAACCTTAACCCTTACCTTAACCATTCGGAGTTAATGCCTAACCTTAAGAATTCGGAGTTATAGTACAGATTCACCCATTTTGAATGTTATATTGTTTTTGTGCATCTCTGAGTGATGTTCTATCGATTCCCCTTTTCATGTTTTCATGTGTATCTGAGCGATTGCTGTTCAATCAACGTAGCACCGTGATAAGCTGCTCTGTACTGGAAGTTCATAGGAATAAGACTTTTAGATTGCAAAAAACGTCTATCATACATGTCAAATTTCAATACTGGCCCATGTCATAACGCGGGACGTTGTCTTCTCTCGAATGAGCCATTGATCATATTTTTGCAATATTCCTACCTTGAGAAATGTGTAATTTAACAGAAGGTCTAACTCATTTCTCCTACTTGTCTGCCTCTTCAGTCCAGGTTGCATGGTGCTGTTGTGAATGTCAGACTCCACTGTGAAGCACATTGATCTGCAGGTTGAACATGGTGAGATTATCGACTAAGTTGATAGTGCAGTTTGTTTAGGTGATTTTACCGCATATTATTCTCACATATTAGTGTTATTTGACACTGTAAATTATAGGAATGAGTGGTTTTGGGTGGATCTTTCCTTTTAATGCCTCAACTTAACCCTAACATGAAACATTCTGAGTAAATGCCTAATCTTAACCTTAAACCCTTGACGTTTGGAATAACTTTGAGAAGGTTTGAGAATCATGGATGGACGTCTAATTTTGACATGTGACTGTGAGAGCTTGGTGCAGCAACACACCCCGCTGGAACAACGTTCCACCCACATAAGTTCAGCCTCAGTTAACGTCATCACATTGTATTCCTGTCCGGATGATAGCCTGTTAACTGCTTCTAATGTAATCAACCACAAAGTCCCACTGTTTCTTGGAATATGACTATTGCACTGACCACATCCTCCTCTACTCACTGACAGCCCTTTGGTTGGGTCACACCACTGGGTAACGTTATTGGCACTGTGTCACCGTAACACACACACACACACACACACACACACACACACACACACACACACACACACACACACACACACACACACACACACACACACACACACACACACACACACACACACACACACACACACACACACACACACACACACACACACACACACACACACACACACACACACACACACACACATTGATAGTAAGTTAAGTTAATAACACTTTATTGCTTGATCATCTTGCATGCCATGTTTTATGATCAAAGGACTCCTTAATGAGTCGACTGCTCTCTGAAACTCGTTCTAGCCCAGTGTTTCACCATTCCTCTGTGTCTGTCCATCACCAGTGTTTCACCATTCCTCTGTGTATGTCCATCACCAGTGTTTCACCATTCCTCTGTGTATGTCCATCACCAGTGTTTCACCATTCCTCTGTGTATGTCCATCACCAGTGTTTCACCATTCCTCTGTCTGTCCATCACCAGTGTTTCACCATTCCTCTGTCTGTCCATCACCAGTGTTTCACCATTCCTCTGTCTGTCCATCACCAGTGTTTCACCATTCCTCTCTGTCTGTCCATCACCAGTGTTTCCCCATTCCTCTGTGTGTCCATCACCAGTGTTTCACCATTCCTCTGTGTCTGTCCATCACCAGTGTTTCACGATTCCTCTGTCTGTCCATCACCAGTTTCACCATTCCTCTGTGTTTGTCCATCACCAGTGTTTCACCATTCCTCTGTGTTTGTCCATCACCAGTGTTTCACAATTCCTCTGTCTGTCCATCACCAGTGTTTCACCATTCCTCTGTGTCTGTCCATCACCAGTGTTTCACCATTCCTCTGTGTCTGTCCATCACCAGTGTTTCACCATTCCTCTGTGTCTGTCCATCACCAGTGTTTCACCATTCCTCTGTGTCTGTCCATCACCAGTGTTTCACCATTCCTCTGTGTTGTCCATCACCAGTGTTTCACCATTCCTCTGTGTCTGTCCATCACCAGTGTTTCACCATTCCTCTGTGTCTGTCCATCACCAGTGTTTCACCATTCCTCTGTGTCTGTCCATCACCAGTGTTTCACCATTCCTCTGTGTCTGTCCATCACCAGTGTTTCACCATTCCTCTGTCTGTCCATCACCAGTGTTTCACCATTCCTCTGTCTGTCCATCACCAGTGTTTTACCATTCCTCTGTGTCTGTCCATCACCAGTGTTTCACCATTCCTCTGTCTGTCCATCACCAGTGTTTTACCATTCCTCTGTCTGTCCATCACCAGTGTTTCACCATTCCTCTGTCTGTCCATCACCAGTGTTTTACCATTCCTCTGTCTGTCCATCACCAGTGTTTCACCATTCCTCTGTGTCTGTCCATCACCAGTGTTTCACCATTCCTCTGTGTCTGTCCATCACCAGTGTTTCACCATTCCTCTGTCTGTCCATCACCAGTGTTTCACCATTCCTCTGTCTGTCCATCACCAGTGTTTCACCATTCCTCTGTGTCTGTCCATCACCAGTGTTTCACCATTCCTCTGTGTTTGTCCATCACCAGTGTTTCACCATTCCTCTGTCTGTCCATCACCAGTGTTTCACCATTCCTCTGTGTCTGTCCATCACCAGTGTTTCACCATTCCTCTGTGTCTGTCCATCACCAGTGTTTCACCATTCCTCTGTGTTGTCCATCACCAGTGTTTCACCATTCCTCTGTGTCTGTCCATCACCAGTGTTTCACCATTCCTCTGTGTCTGTCCATCACCAGTGTTTCACCATTCCTCTGTGTCTGTCCATCACCATTGTTTCACCATTCCTCTGTGTCTGTCCATCACCAGTGTTTCACCATTCCCCTGTCTGTCCATCACCAGTGTTTCACCATTCCTCTGTCTGTCCATCACCATTGTTTCACCATTCCTCTGTGTATGTCCATCACCAGTGTTTCACCATTCCCTGTCTGTCCATCACCAGTGTTTCACCATTCCTCTGTGTCTGTCCATCACCAGTGTTTCACCATTCCTCTGTGTCTGTCCATCACCATTGTTTCACCATTCCTCTGTGTCTGTCCATCACCATTGTTTCACCATTCCTCTGTGTCTGTCCATCACCAGTGTTTCACCATTCCTCTGTGTATGTCCATCACCAGTGTTTCACCATTCCCCTGTCTGTCCATCACCAGTGTTTCACCATTCCTCTGTGTCTGTCCATCACCATTGTTTCACCATTCCTCTGTGTCTGTCCACCACCAGTGTTTCACCATTCCTCTGTCTGTCCATCACCAGTGTTTCACCATTCCCCTGTCTGTCCATCACCAGTGTTTCACCATTCCTCTGTGTATGTCCATCACCAGTTTTTCACCATTCCTCTGTCTGTCCATCACCAGTGTTTCACCATTCCTCTGTCTGTCCATCACCAGTGTTTCACCATTCCTCTGTGTCTGTCCATCACCAGTGTTTCACCATTCCTCTGTCTGTCCATCACCAGTTTTTCAACATTCCTCTGTCTGTCCATCACCAGTGTTTCACCATTCCTCTGTGTCTGTCCATCACCAGTGTTTCACCATTCCTCTGTGTCTGTCCATCACCAGTGTTTCACCATTCCTCTGTGTCTGTCCATCACCAGTGTATTTCTATTTGGCAAACCTTTCCTTATTAAAAACAGGACTCACTTCTGATAACAGGAAAGTGACGTTGTTTGATGTCAAAGACTACACATGTTTACACACATGCACACACACGCACCACAAACGCAGACACACGCACGCACCACACATCCTCTTCTATTCCACACTCATGTTCTCTCACTTTCTAACTATGTCAATCTCTCTCTCTCTCTCACACACACACACACACACACACACACACACACACACACACACACACACACACACACACACACACACACACACACACACACACACACACACACACACACACACACACACACACACACACACACACACACACACACACACACGCACCACACACGCAGTCACACACACACAGGTCTTTTGTTGAGACAGATGCAGAGCCCCAGCCACCAGAAGCCTGTGTATCTGAGCGTGGTGTCTGGGGCCCAGATGTTTTATGACTGGAGCTGACAGTAACTGTCAACATGCGGCGTCCCTGCTCACTGAGACACAGACACAGGCTGTAATAAAACAGCCCCAGGAGGCCCTGCTCTGCTTTTTAACCCTTTAGCGCCAGTGGGTGACAACAACATCATGACCAGTCTATGTGTTTGTAAAGGTCAATAAACCAGACTGGGGGGAAGGTTGACAGAGATGGACTTGATTTTGAATGACTCTTTTGATGTGTGCCAATTATTGATTTATTTCCCCATATTTTAGCAGGTAGGTTGACTGAGAACGTGTTCTCTTTAATAGTGAGGTATGAGTTTGAGGGACTTGCAGATGCAGCGTTAAAACCCTGATCAGACCTTGGACTGGCGTCTGAGGAGCAGGTGCATGGTCTTACAGCAGATGAATTGAAGCCAGGTACAGGGCTTTGTAGTAGGACAGCCTGTTGATATAAGAGTTGAGGAGCCAGTCACCTTGTTTTTCTATTGACACAGGCTGTGTTGGAGTGGGTGACATTTAGTGGCTGAGGAAAGACAGGCAAGGAGACAGACTGACGGACAGACAGGCAGGCAGGTAGACAGACAGGTATGCAGACAGACAGGCAGGTAGGCAGTCAGGCAGAAACACAGGCAGTCAGACAGGCAAATAGACAGTCAGACAGACAAGACAGATAGACAGGTAGGTAGGTAGAAAGACAGAAATGCAGAGAGACAGGCAGGCAGAGAGACAGACAGAGAGACAGGAAGGCAGAGTGACAGACAGAGATAGTTACACACACACAGGTTCATACATTTTTCTTATTTACTTTCTACCCTGATTTCTTGCTGTAGCTGCTAACTATGTGTTTTAGCCAGTTGGGACTGGAGCTACTTGTTGCCCAAAGGACGCTAGAACGAAAACAGAACTGTCACTTTGTCCCCAATCCCCATCCACAATGCAACAGGGCTTTGACACAGCAAGCGTCTCCATTTCCTCTTTTAGAGCCATCTTGATGTTCCTGCTTCGACTCCTCCTCACTGCCATTCCTCCTGAACTGTTGCCACTGTTTGTGTCTTAAATGACACCCTATTCCTTAGAAAGTGCACTACTTATGACCAGAGGCCTTGAGTCCTATTGGTCCTGGTCAAAAGTAGTGCACTATAAAGGGAATGGGATGCCATTTGGGACGAAGCCACTGTCTTTCAGCTCTCTAAGCTAGAGCACTGAACAGACAATCTATTGAATTAATGGGACAATACCATTACTTGAACACCCACGCGTTATTACAGGGTGTTGTGTGTATTTTCCAAGGCTGTTGTCTTTGCTGATAAATTATGTTGTCAACCAGATAATTAAAAAGTGCTCAGAGGATGACACTTAGGAAATGAAATGGCCTTCGACACAATGGGAGCTCTCTCAATTCTGACCAGCTCACATTGTCTTCAATGTCACCTCTGTGATGACTGTAGGTCTACATAGACTTTAGGTGATATGATGAGTTTCCTTTTTTGGACAGGCACGTGCAGAGGACTCCTATTTTACCAACGACTTTGACCTGGGCTGTATCTCGATACTCTAGAAATCAAATTTGATTGGTCACAAATACATATTTAGCAGATGTTATTGCGGGTGTAGCGAAATGCTTGTAAAAAGAAATGGCTAAGAAGCAGAACTGCCATCTTACAAGTAAAAAAAAATGATAGTCTATATTTTTTTAAATATATAAATAAACATGGCTCATAGCATGGCACCTCTTTCTTGTTTCCTTCATGCCACTGATAGGTGAAAGGACTGGATAGATGGATTTCCACCATGGGGCTTTCACCTGTCATGTCCCGTCAGATCACTGGAGGAAAAGAAAAGTGATGTTAGACTTTCGAGACACGTCCCAGGCCTTGTGGAAGGGAAATGGCTTGAGCTATTGAGAGTGTGTGTCCTGATAACATCTCCTCTGTCCTGAAGTGTATACTTATTCACTACCTCCTACAAATCTGAAACAAGTGCACACTTTGGGAGGAAGGAGAGATAATTAGAACAGCCATGCAGATAGACCTCTAGAATGTTCTGTGCTTCTAAAACGTTCTGTGTATCTATAATGTTATGTGCTTCTAGAATGCTCTGTGTATCTAGAACGTTCTGTCCTTCTAGAACGTTCTGTCCTTCTAGAACGTTCTGTGTATCTACAATGTTATGTGCTTCTAGACGTTCTGTGCTTCTAGAATGTTGTGTCCTTCTAGAACGTTGTGTGCTTCTAGAACATTGTGTGCTTCTAGAATGTTGTGTCCTTCTAGAATGTTGTGTGCTTCTAGAACATTGTGTGCTTCTAGAATGTTGTGTCCTTCTAGAACGTTGTGTGCTTCTAGAACATTGTGTGCTTCTAGAACATTGTGTGCTTCTAGAATGTCGTGTCCTTCTAGAATGTCGTGTGTATCTACAATGTTATGTTCTTCTAGATGTTCTGTGTATCTACAATGTTATGTGCTTCTAGAACGTTCTGTGTATCTACAATGTTATGTGCTTCTAGAATGTTGTGTACTTCAGAGCAGGTAAGTGAGGGCTCAGTGGAGAGACAGAGAGAGACCGGGAGAGACACGGAGGCCAAGAATGTGCGGTGTGGCTCCTGAATACTAAACACGGATGAGAAGGTAATTACCATTTCCCTAGCTTTAGTGGCTGAAGCTAAGGGCTAGCAGTGGAGATCCACAGGGATTGCTCTCAAAGCTCTAATGAAGTCTGTGGCTGCATCCCGAATGCCACCCAGGTCAAAAGTAGTGCACTAAATCGTGAATCGGGTGCCATTTGGGATGCAGACCAAACACTTCAATGCCCAGAAAACGGAAGAGACGAGAACAGCAACGGGCCATCTAGTGATTAGCTAGCTCCTTCATTGGGACGTGGCTAACAATGTCTCACGATTCTGTACAGATACAGTCTAAGAATGCTGCCGTAAGGTGATTACATGGCAGTCTGGTGCCAGTTCCTACGGTCATTGTCACGTTTGGTATATGACCACAGAATCAGCACGCACAAACTGATCTGGGACCAGGGTAATGGCAAGTTTTAAGTGTGAGTCAGTCAGTTGATAATTTTTCACCTCAACACCAAAGTGATTTGGAACTGAATCGTACTTTACAAATGGACACCCAGCTCCATGAGCATCAGTGATGTCATTAGATAAAGTTAAAGGGACCACTATCACACGTCTGTTGATGGGGATTTCTGCATCAGTTGTTCTGACTGGGTGCTCTGCTCGTCTCCTCCTTCCAGTGCTGAAGCCACACCCCTGTGGAAGAAGATAACATTGACGTAGCGTTAGAACGGTGTATGTAAGTGTCACTCCACCATGATACAGTAATATAAAATATCTATATTGTGGACCACTCACATTGAGTTTTGAGAAAACAATCATGGTCAAACATGGTACAGGCGTCAGCTATAGTACATGACATCATCTATACTCCAGTGGAGGCTGCTGAGGGAAAGATGGTTCATAGTAATGGCTGGAACGGAGTCAATGGAATGGTATCAACCACATGGAAACCAGGTTTGATACCATTCCATTGACTCCATTCCAGTCATTATTATGAGCCGTCCTCCCCTCAACAGCCTCCACTGGTATACACACACGTATGCATTAATCAAAAAATATTATAATATGTGTATAATATATGCTCAATAACAAAGACAGGCACATGACGTCATAGCTCATCTCATACTTTACCATAGTTGTGTCCCAAATGGTGCCCTATTCCCTACATAGTGCCCTAATTTTGATCAGAAGCCTATGACCCCTGGTCAAAAGTAGTGCACTACATAGGCAAAAAGGGTGCCATTTGGGACGTAGACTGACAGTCTCCGTTCAATCCGTGGTCAGGCGCTGTTGCTGGTGAGCCGTGCTGGAGACGAGAGGGTTTACTCATTCTCTCTCCCTCCATCCAGGGGACCTGCTCAAGTGTATTTTGGGAGAAGACATGACAGCCATGTTTTTATTTTACACTAGACTTATTTCTCTTGACAAAATGTATCCATGGTGATCAACTATTTAGGAGAGTTGTTGTTTTTACTTATGATGAAGATGACCTCACACAGTATGTCATGATAGGCTGACTGTCAATCATTACACCAGTTCTGGGGATTATTGTTTTACTGTCATTGTCATGACAACAGTTTTAGCCACCTTCCTTCTTTCCTTCCTTCCTTCTTTCCTTCCTCCTTTCTTTCTTTCCTTCCTCCTTTCTTTCCTTCCTCCTTTCTTTCCTCCCTCCTTTCTTTCCTCCCTCCCTCCCTCCCTCCCTCCCTCCCTATCATTTTTGTTTCATAATCAGCCTTGTAATACTATGTCAGCTATAAAACCCTTAAGGGTTCCCCTTGTCAGACCATGCTATAATGTAGCATAAATAGTTGCTGTTTGTATGTCCTTCCCAATGTCTGTCTGTCCTGCTACCTGTCCCTAGCTTATCTGTCCTCTTGCCTCTTCATCCAGAAATCCAAAATGGCAGATAGCTAGTAAACAGCGATAGAGGAGAAATGATTAGGTGACTCATCGAAGGCTTTATCTCTGCACGCACCAAACGGACGATGCATGATGAGAATCCTACGAGAGCTTTGGGAGGTGGATGGAGTGCACTGTATGAGGCAGCCATTAACAAACACCTCATACAATTCACTCCATCCATCTCCCAAAGCTCTCGTAGGATTCTCATCATGCATCGTCCGTTTGGTGCGTGCAGAGATAAAGCCTTCGATGAGTCGCCCAATCATTTCTCCTCTGTTTACAAGCTATCTCCTTCACACCCAGTCCTAACAGGCCTGGGGTTTAGAGGACTGTCAGTTTCCTGCTGAGGTGTCTGTGTGTAGTGTGTATTATATGTGTGTCTGTGCGTACCCTCAGATGAAGCCTGAGAGTGAGTTGTATGAGGGTCTGTGTGTTTATATTTGATTGTGAGTTTGGGGCTGGGGCTGAATCATTAGAGTGTGTGTGTGTGTGTGTGTGTGTGTGTGTGTGTGTGTGTGTGTGTGTGTGTGTGTGTGTGTGTGTGTGTGTGTGTGTGTGTGTGTGTGTGTGCGTGTGCGTGTGTGCG
>NW_026602534.1:0-15443 GCF_029448725.1 Salvelinus fontinalis | reverse complement strand
TCTACAACCACACTACCACTATCAGATTAGAGCCATAAGGGAGCTTAGACATCTACCACCCCACTACCACTATCAAATTAGATTCATAAGGGAGACTAGACATCTACCACCCCAATACCACTATCAGATTAGAGCCATAAGGGAGACTAGACATCTACCAACCCACTACCACTATCAGATTAGAGCCATAAGGGAGACTAGACATCTACAACCCCACTACCACTATCAAATTAGAGCCATAAGGGAGACTAGACATCTACCACCCCTCTACACTATCAGATTAGAGCCATAAGGGAGCCTAGACATCTACCACCCCACTACCACTATCAGATTAGAGCCATAAGGGAGACTAGACATCTACCACCCCCCTACCACTATCAGATTAGAGCCATAAGGGAGACTAGACATCTACCACCCCACTGCCACTACCAGATTAGAGCCATAAGGGAGACTAGACATCTACCACCCCACTACCACTATTAGATTAGAGCCGTAAGGGAGACTAGACATCTACCACCCCACTACCACTATCAGATTAGAGCCATAAGGGAGACTAGACATCTACCACCCCACTACCACTACCAGAATAGAGCCATAAGGGAGACTAGACATCTACCAACCCACTACCACCATCAGATTAGAGCCATAAGGGAGACTAGACATCTACAACCCCACTACCACTATCAGATTAGAGCCATAAGGGAGACTAGACATCTACCACCCCACTACCACTATCAAATTAGAGCCATAAGGGAGACTAGACATCTACCAACCCACTACCACTATCAGATTAGAGCCATAAGGGAGACTAGACATCTACCACCCCACTACCACTATCAAATTAGAGCCATAAGGGAGACTAGACATCTACCACCCCTCTACCACTATCAGATTAGAGCCACAAGGGAGACTAGACAACTACCACCCCACTACCACTATCAGATTAGAGCCATAAGGGAGACTAGACATCTACCAACCCACTATCAGATTAGAGCCATAAGGGAGACTAGACATCTGCCACCCCACTATCAGATTAGAGCCATAAGGGAGACTAGACATCTACCACCCCACTACCACTATCAAATTAGAGCCATAAGGGAGACTAGACATCTACCACCCCTCTACCACTATCAGATTAGAGCCATAAGGGAGACTAGACATCTACCACCCCCCTACCACTATCAGATTAGAGCCATAAGGGAGACTAGACATCTACCACCCCACTGCCACTACCAGATTAGAGCCATAAGGGAGACTAGACATCTACCAACCCACTATCAGATTAGAGCCATAAGGGAGACTAGACATCTGCCACCCCACTATCAGATTAGAGCCATAAGGGAGACTAGACATCTACCACCCCCCTACCACTATCAGATTAGAGCCATAAGGGAGACTAGACATCTACCACCCCACTACCACTATCAAATTAGAGCCATAAGGGAGACTAGACATCTACCACCCCACTACCACTATCAGATTAGAGCCATAAGGGAGACTAGACATCTACCACCCCACTACCACTATCAAATTAGAGCCATAAGGGAGACTAGACATCTACCACCCCTCTACCACTATCAGATTAGAGCCATAAGGGAGACTAGACATCTACCACCCCACTACCACTATCAGATTGAGCCATAAGGGAGACTGGACATCTACCAACCCACTATCAGATTAGAGCCATAAGGGAGACTAGACATCTACCACCCCTCTACCACTATCAGATTAGAGCCATAAGGGAGACTAGACATCTACCACCCCACTACCACTATCAGATTAGAGCCATAAGGGAGACTAGACATCTACCAACCCACTACCACTATCAGATTAGAGCCATAAGGGAGACTAGACATCTCCACCCCACTACCACTATCAAATTAGAGCCATAAGGGAGACTAGACATCTACCACCCCTCTACCACTATCAGATTAGAGCCATAAGGGAGACTAGACATCTACCACCCCACTACCACTATCAGATTAGAGCCATAAGGGAGACTAGACATATACCAACCCACTATCAGATTAGAGCCATACGGGAGACTAGACATCTACCACCCCACTACCACTATCAAATTAGAGCCATAAGGGAGACTAGACATCTACCACCCAACTACCGCTATCAGATTAGAGCCATAAGGGAGACTAGACATCTACTACCCCACTACCACTATCAAATTAGAGCCATAAGGGAGACTAGACATCTACCACCCCACTACCACTATCAGATTAGAGCCATAAGGGAGACTAGACATCTACCACCCCACTACCACTATTAGATTAGAGCCGTAAGGGAGACTAGACATCTACCACCCCACTACCACTACCAGATTAGAGCCATAAGGGAGACTAGACATCTACCAACCCACTACCACTATCAGATTAGAGCCATAAGGGAGACTAGACATCTACAACCACACTACCACTATCAGATTAGAGCCATAAGGGAGCTTAGACATCTACCACCCCACTACCACTATCAAATTAGATTCATAAGGGAGACTAGACATCTACCACCCCACTACCACTATCAGATTAGAGCCATAAGGGAGACTAGACATCTACCAACCCACTACCACTATCAGATTAGAGCCATAAGGGAGACTAGACATCTACAACCCCACTACCACTATCAAATTAGAGCCATAAGGGAGACTAGACATCTACCACCCCTCTACACTATCAGATTAGAGCCATAAGGGAGCCTAGACATCTACCACCCCACTACCACTATCAGATTAGAGCCATAAGGGAGACTAGACATCTACCAACCCACTATCAGATTAGAGCCATACGGGAGACTAGACATCTACCACCCCACTACCACTATCAAATTAGAGCCATAAGGGAGACTAGACATCTACCACCCCCCTACCACTATCAGATTAGAGCCATAAGGGAGACTAGACATCTACCACCCCACTACCACTATCAAATTAGAGCCATAAGGGAGACTAGACATCTACCACCCCACTACCACTATCAAATTAGAGCCATAAGGGACACTAGACAACTACCACCCCCCTACCACTATCAGATTAGAGCCATAAGGGAGACTAGACATCTACCACCCCACTACCACTATTAGATTAGAGCCGTAAGGGAGACTAGACATCTACCACCCCACTACCACTACCAGATTAGAGCGATAAGGGAGACTAGACATCTACCAACCCACTACCACTATCAGATTAGAGCCATAAGGGAGACTAGACATCTACAACCCCACTACCACTAACAGATTAGAGCCATAAGGGAGACTAGACATCTACCACCCCACTACCACTATCAAATTAGAGCCATAAGGGAGACTAGACATCTACCACCCCACTACCACTATCAGATTAGAGGCATAAGGGAGACTAGACATCTACCAACCCACTACCACTATCAAATTAGAGCCATGAGGGAGACTAGACATCTACCACCCCTCTACCACTATCACATTAGAGCCATAAGGGAGACTAGACATCTACCACCCCACTACCACTATCAGATTAGAGCCATAAGGGAGACTAGACATCTACCAACCCACTATCAGATTAGAGCCATACGGGAGACTAGACATCTACCACCCCACTACCACTATCAAATTAGAGCCATAAGGGAGACTAGACATCTACCACCCCACTACCACTATCAGATTAGAGCCATAAGGGAGACTAGACATCTACCACCCCCCTACCACTATCAGATTAGAGCCATAAGGGAGACTAGACATCTACAACCCCACTACCACTATCAGATTAGAGCCATAAGGGAGACTAGACATCTACCACCCCACTACCACTATCAAATTAGAGCCATAAGGGAGACTAGACATCTACCACCCCACTACCACTATCAGATTAGAGCCATAAGGGACAGTAGACATCTACCAACCCACTACCACTATCAAATTAGAGCCATAAGGGAGACTAGACATCTACCACCCCTCTACCACTATCAGATTAGAGCCATAAGGGAGACTAGACATCTACCACCCCACCACCACTATCAGATTAGAGCCATAAGCGAGACTAGACATCTACCAACCCACTATCAGATTAGAGCCATACGGGAGACTAGACATCTACCACCCCACTACCACTATCAAATTAGAGCCATATGGGAGACTAGACATCTACCACCCCACTACCACTATCAGATTAGAGCCATAAGGGAGGCTAGACATCTACCACCCCCCTACCACTATCAGATTAGAGCCATAAGGGAGACTAGACATCTACAACCCCACTACCACTATCCGATTAGAGCCATAAGGGAGACTAGACATCTACCACACCACTACCACTATCAAATTAGAGCCATAAGGGAGACTAAACATCCACCACCCCACTACCACTATCAGATTAGAGCCATAAGGGAGACTAGACATCTGCCACCCCACTATCAGATTAGAGCCAATAGGGAGACTAGACATCTACCAACCCACTACCACTATCAGATTAGAGCCATAAGGGAGACTAGACATCTACCACCCCACTACCACTATCAGATTAGAGCCATAAGGGAGACTAGACATCTACCACCCCACTACAACTATCAAATTAGAGCCATAAGGGAGACTAGACATCTACCACCCCACTACCACTATCAGATTAGAGCCATAAGGGAGACTAGACATCTGCCACCCCAATATCAGATTAGAGCCATAACGGAGACTAGACATCTACCACCCCACTACCACTATCAGATTAGGGCCATAGGGGAGACTAGACATCTACCACCCCACTACCACTATCAGATTAGGGCCATAGGGGAGACTAGACATCTACCACCCCACTACCACTATCAGATTAGAGCCATAAGGGAGACTAGACATCTACCACCCCACTACCACTACCAGATTAGAGCCATAAGGTAGACTAGACATCTACCACCCCCTACCACTATCAGATTAGAGCCATAAGGGAGACTAGACATCTACCACCCCACTACCACTATCAAATTAGAGCCATAAGGGAGACTAGACATCTACCACCCCACAACCACTATCAAATTAGAGCCATAAGGGAGACTAGACATCTACCACCCCACTACCACTATTAGATTAGAGCCGTAAGGGAGACTAGACATCTACCACCCCACTACCACTATCAGATTAGAGCCATAAGGGAGACTAGACATCTACCACCCCACTACCACTATCAGATTAGAGCCATAAGGGAGACTAGACATCTACCACCCCACTACCACTATCAGGTTAGAGCCATAAGGGAGACTATACATCTACCACCCCACTACCACTACCAGATTAGAGCCATAAGGGAGACTAGACATCTACCACCCCACTACCACTATCAAATTAATGCCATAAGGGAGACTAGACATCTACCACCCCACTACCACTATCAGATTAGAGCCATAAGGGAGACTAGACATCAACCACCCCTCTATCAGATTCGAGCCATAAGGGAGACTAGACATCTACCACCCCACTACCACTATCAGATTAGAGCCATAAGGGAGCCTAGACATCTACCACCCTCTAGCACTATCAGATTAGAGCCATAAGGGAGACTAGACATCTACCACCCCACTACCACTACCAGATTAGAGCCATAAGGGAGACTAGACATCTACCAACCCACTACCACTATCAGATTAGAGCCATAAGTGAGACTAGACATCTACAACCCCACTACCACTATCAGATTAGAGCCATAAGGGAGACTAGACATCTACCACCCCACTACCACTATCAAATTAGAGCCATAAGGGAGACTAGACATCTACCAACCCACTACCACTATCAGATTAGAGCTATAAGGGAGACTAGACATCTACCACCCCACTACCACTATCAAATTAGAGCCATAAGGGAGACTAGACATCTACCACCCCTCTACCACTATCAGATTAGAGCCATAAGGGAGACTAGACATCTACCACCCCACTACCACTATCAGATTAGAGCCATAAGGGAGACTAGACATCTACCAACCCACTATCAGATTAGAGCCATAAGGGAGACTAGACATCTGCCACCCCACTATCAGATTAGAGCCATAAGGGAGACTAGACATCTACCACCCCCCTACCACTATCAGATTAGAGCCATAAGGGAGACTAGACATCTACCACCCCACTACCACTATCAAATTAGAGCCAAAAGGGAGACTAGACATCTACCACCCCACTACCACTATCAGATTAGAGCCATAAGGGAGACTAGACATCTACCACCCCACTACCACTATCAAATTAGAGCCATAAGGGAGACTAGACATCTACCACCCCTCTACCACTATCAGATTAGAGCCATAAGGGAGACTAGACATCTACCACCCCACTACCACTATCAGATTGAGCCATAAGGGAGACTAGACATCTACCAACCCACTATCAGATTAGAGCCATAAGGGAGACTAGACATCTACCACCCCACTATCAGATTAGAGCCATAAGGGAGAATAGACATCTACCACCCCACTACCACTATCAGATTAGGGCCATAGGGGAGACTAGACATCTACCACCCCACTACCACTATCAGATTAGAGCCATAAGGGAGACTAGACATCTACCACCCCACTACCACTACCAGATTAGAGCCATAAGGTAGACTAGACATCTACCACCCCCTACCACTATCAGATTAGAGCCATAAGGGAGACTAGACATCTACCACCCCACTACCACTATCAAATTAGAGCCATAAGGGAGACTAGACATCTACCACCCCACTACCACTATCAAATTAGAGCCATAAGGGAGACTAGACATCTACCACCCCACTACCACTATTAGATTAGAGCCGTAAGGGAGACTAGACATCTACCACCCCACTACCACTATCAGATTAGAGCCATAAGGGAGACTAGACATCTACCACCCCACTACCACTATCAGATTAGAGCCATAAGGGAGACTAGACATCTACCACCCCACTACCACTATCAGGTTAGAGCCATAAGGGAGACTATACATCTACCACCCCACTACCACTACCAGATTAGAGCCATAAGGGAGACTAGACATCTACCACCCCACTACCACTATCAAATTAAAGCCATAAGGGAGACTAGACATCTACCACCCCACTACCACTATCAGATTAGAGCCATAAGGGAGACTAGACATCAACCACCCCTCTATCAGATTCGAGCCATAAGGGAGACTAGACATCTACCACCCCACTACCACTATCAGATTAGAGCCATAAGGGAGCCTAGACATCTACCACCCTCTAGCACTATCAGATTAGAGCCATAAGGGAGACTAGACATCTACCACCCCACTACCACTACCAGAATAGAGCCATAAGGGAGACTAGACATCTACCAACCCACTACCACTATCAGATTAGAGCCATAAGGGAGACTAGACATCTACAACCCCACTACCACTATCAGATTAGAGCCATAAGGGAGACTAGACATCTAGCACCCCACTACCACTATCAAATTAGAGCCATAAGGGAGACTAGACATCTACCAACCCACTACCACTATCAGATTAGAGCCATAAGGGAGACTAGACATCTACCACCCCACTACCACTATCAAATTAGAGCCATAAGGGAGACTAGACATCTACCACCCCTCTACCACTATCAGATTAGAGCCATAAGGGAGACTAGACATCTACCAACCCTCTACCACTATCAGATTAGAGCCATAAGGGAGACTAGACATCTACCAACCCACTATCAGATTAGAGCCATAAGGGAGACTAGACATCTGCCACCCCACTATCAGATTAGAGCCATAAGGGAGACTAGACATCTACCACCCCACTACCACTATCAAATTAGAGCCATAAGGGAGACTAGACATCTACCACCCCTCTACCACTATCAGATTAGAGCCATAAGGGAGACTAGACATCTACCACCCCCCTACCACTATCAGATTAGAGCCATAAGGGAGACTAGACATCTACCACCCCACTGCCACTACCAGATTAGAGCCATAAGGGAGACTAGACATCTACCAACCCACTATCAGATTAGAGCCATAAGGGAGACTAGACATCTGCCACCCCACTATCAGATTAGAGCCATAAGGGAGACTAGACATCTACCACCCCCCTACCACTATCAGATTAGAGCCATAAGGGAGACTAGACATCTACCACCCCACTACCACTATCAAATTAGAGCCATAAGGGAGACTAGACATCTACCACCCCACTACCACTATCAGATTAGAGCCATAAGGGAGACTAGACATCTACCACCCCACTACCACTATCAAATTAGAGCCATAAGGGAGACTAGACATCTACCACCCCTCTACCACTATCCGATTAGAGCCATAAGGGAGACTAGACATCTACCACCCCACTACCACTTTCAGATTGAGCCATAAGGGAGACTAGACATCTACCAACCCACTATCAGATTAGAGCCATAAGGGAGACTAGACATCTACCACCCCTCTACCACTATCAGATTAGAGCCATAAGGGAGACTAGACATCTACCACCCCACTACCACTATCAGATTAGAGCCATAAGGGAGACTAGACATCTACCAACCCACTACCACTATCAGATTAGAGCCATAAGGGAGACTAGACATCTCCACCCCACTACCACTATCAAATTAGAGCCATAAGGGAGACTAGACATCTACCACCCCTCTACCACTATCAGATTAGAGCCATAAGGGAGACTAGACATCTACCACCCCACTACCACTATCAGATTAGAGCCATAAGGGAGACTAGACATATACCAACCCACTATCAGATTAGAGCCATACGGGAGACTAGACATCTACCACCCCACTACCACTATCAAATTAGAGCCATAAGGGAGACTAGACATCTACCACCCAACTACCACTATCAGATTAGAGCCATAAGGGAGACTAGACATCTACCAACCCACTACCACTATCA
This sequence comes from Salvelinus fontinalis, assembly GCF_029448725.1. Taxonomy (NCBI): domain Eukaryota; kingdom Metazoa; phylum Chordata; class Actinopteri; order Salmoniformes; family Salmonidae; genus Salvelinus; species Salvelinus fontinalis. Next base: position 6,592 of record NW_026602534.1, on the reverse strand, counting down.
GATTAGAGCCATAAGGGAGCCTAGACATCTACCACCCCTCTACCACTATCAGATTAGAGCCATAAGGGAGACTAGACATCTACCAACCCTCTACCACTATCAGATTAGAGCCATAAGGGAGACTAGACATCTACCAACCCACTATCAGATTAGAGCCATAAGGGAGACTAGACATCTGCCACCCCACTATCAGATTAGAGCCATAAGGGAGACTAGACATCTACCACCCCACTACCACTATCAAATTAGAGCCATAAGGGAGACTAGACATCTACCACCCCTCTACCACTATCAGATTAGAGCCATAAGGGAGACTAGACATCTACCACCCCCCTACCACTATCAGATTAGAGCCATAAGGGAGACTAGACATCTACCACCCCACTGCCACTACCAGATTAGAGCCATAAGGGAGACTAGACATCTACCAACCCACTATCAGATTAGAGCCATAAGGGAGACTAGACATCTGCCACCCCACTATCAGATTAGAGCCATAAGGGAGACTAGACATCTACCACCCCCCTACCACTATCAGATTAGAGCCATAAGGGAGACTAGACATCTACCACCCCACTACCACTATCAAATTAGAGCCATAAGGGAGACTAGACATCTACCACCCCACTACCACTATCAGATTAGAGCCATAAGGGAGACTAGACATCTACCACCCCACTACCACTATCAAATTAGAGCCATAAGGGAGACTAGACATCTACCACCCCTCTACCACTATCCGATTAGAGCCATAAGGGAGACTAGACATCTACCACCCCACTACCACTTTCAGATTGAGCCATAAGGGAGACTAGACATCTACCAACCCACTATCAGATTAGAGCCATAAGGGAGACTAGACATCTACCACCCCTCTACCACTATCAGATTAGAGCCATAAGGGAGACTAGACATCTACCACCCCACTACCACTATCAGATTAGAGCCATAAGGGAGACTAGACATCTACCAACCCACTACCACTATCAGATTAGAGCCATAAGGGAGACTAGACATCTCCACCCCACTACCACTATCAAATTAGAGCCATAAGGGAGACTAGACATCTACCACCCCTCTACCACTATCAGATTAGAGCCATAAGGGAGACTAGACATCTACCACCCCACTACCACTATCAGATTAGAGCCATAAGGGAGACTAGACATATACCAACCCACTATCAGATTAGAGCCATACGGGAGACTAGACATCTACCACCCCACTACCACTATCAAATTAGAGCCATAAGGGAGACTAGACATCTACCACCCAACTACCACTATCAGATTAGAGCCATAAGGGAGACTAGACATCTACTACCCCACTACCACTATCAAATTAGAGCCATAAGGGAGACTAGACATCTACCACCCCACTACCACTACCAGATTAGAGCCATAAGGGAGACTAGACATCTACCAACCCACTACCACCATCAGATTAGAGCCATAAGGGAGACTAGACATCTACAACCCCACTACCACTATCAGATTAGAGCCATAAGGGAGCTTAGACATCTACCACCCCACTACCACTATCAAATTAGATTCATAAGGGAGACTAGACATCTACCACCCCACTACCACTATCAGATTAGAGCCATAAGGGAGACTAGACATCTACCAACCCACTACCACTATCAGATTAGAGCCATAAGGGAGACTAGACATCTACCACCCCACTAACACTATCAAATTAGAGCCATAAGGGAGACTAGACATCTACCACCCCTCTACCACTATCAGATTAGAGCCATAAGGGAGACTAGACATCTACCACCCCACTACCACTATCAGATTAGAGCCATAAGGGAGACTAGACATCTACCAACCCACTATCAGATTAGAGCCATACGGGAGACTAGACATCTACCACCCCACTACCACTATCAAATTAGAGCCATAAGGGAGACTAGACATCTACCACCCAACTACCAATATCAGATTAGAGCCATAAGGGAGACTAGACATCTACCACCCCACTACCACTATCAAATTAGAGCCATAAGGGAGACTAGACATCTACCACCCCACTACCACTATCAGATTAGAGCCATAAGGGAGACTAGACATCTACCACCCCACTACCACTATTAGATTAGAGCCGTAAGGGAGACTAGACATCTACCACCCCTCTACCACTATCAGATTAGAGCCATAAGGGAGACTAGACATCTACCACCCCACTACCACTATCAGATTAGAGCCATAAGGGAGACTAGACATCTACCAACCCACTATCAGATTAGAGCCCTACGGGAGACTAGACATCTACCACCCCACTACCACTATCAAATTAGAGCCATAAGGGAGACTAGACATCTACCACCCCACTACCACTATCAGATTAGAGTTTAAGGGAGAATAGACATCTACCACCCCCCTACCACTATCAGATTAGAGCCATAAGGGAGACTAGACATCTACAACCCCACTACCACTATCAGATTAGAGCCATAAGGGAGACTAGACATCTACCACCCCACTACCACTATCAGATTAGAGCCATAAGGGAGACTAGACATCTACCAACCCACTACCACTATCAGATTAGAGCCATAAGGGAGACTAGACATCTACCACCCCACTACCACTATCAAATTAGAGCCATAAGGGAGACTAGACATCTACCACCCCACTACCACTATCAGATTAGAGCCATAAGGGAGACTAGACATCTACCAACCCACTACCACTATCAGATTAGAGCCATAAGGGAGACTAGACATCTACCACCCCACTACCACTATCAGATTAGAGCCATAAGGGAGACTAGACATCTACCAACCCACTACCACTATCAGATTAGAGCCATAAGGGAGACTAGACATCTACCACCCCACTACCACTATCAAATTAGAGCCATAAGGGAGACTAGACATCTACCACCCCTCTACCACTATCAGATTAGAGCCATAAGGGAGACTAGACATCTACCACCCCACTACCACTATCAGATTAGAGCCATAAGGGAGACTAGACATCTACCAACCCACTATCAGATTAGAGCCATAAGGGAGACTAGACATCTACTACCCCACTACCACTATCAAATTAGAGCCATAAGGGAGACTAGACATCTACCACCCCACTACCACTATCAGATTAGAGCCATAAGGGAGACTAGACATCTACCAACCCACTATCAGATTAGAGCCATAAGCGAGACTAGACATCTACCACCCCTCTACCACTATCAGATTAGAGCCATAAGGGAGACTAGACATCTACCAACCCACTACCACTATCAGATTAGAGCCATAATGGAGACTAGACATCTACAACCCCACTACCACTATCAGATTAGAGCCATAAGGGAGCCTAGACATCTACCACCCCACTACCACTATCAAATTAGATTCATAAGGGAGACTAGACAACTACCACCCCTCTACCACTATCAGATTAGAGCCATAAGGGAGACTAGACATCTACCACCCCACTACCACTATCAGATTAGAGCCATAAGGGAGACTAGACATCTACCAACCCACTATCAGATTAGAGCCCTACGGGAGACTAGACATCTACCACCCCACTACCACTATCAAATTAGAGCCATAAGGGAGACTAGACATCTACCACCCCACTACCACTATCAGATTAGAGTTTAAGGGAGACTAGACATCTACCACCCCCCTACCACTATCAGATTAGAGCCATAAGGGAGACTAGACATCTACAACCCCACTACCACTATCAGATTAGAGCCATAAGGGAGACTAGACATCTACCACCCCACTACCTCTATCAGATTAGAGCCATAAGGGAGACTAGACATCTACCAACCCACTACCACTATCAGATTAGAGCCATAAGGGAGACTAGACATCTACCACCCCACTACCACTATCAAATTAGAGCCATAAGGGAGACTAGACATCTACCACCCCACTACCACTATCAGATTAGAGCCATAAGGGAGACTAGACATCTACCAACCCACTACCACTATCAGATTAGAGCCATAAGGGAGACTAGACATCTACCACCCCACTACCACTATCAGATTAGAGCCATAAGGGAGACTAGACATCTACCAACCCACTACCACTATCAGATTAGAGCCATAAGGGAGACTAGACATCTACCACCCCACTACCACTATCAGATTAGAGTTTAAGGGAGACTAGACATCTACCACCCCCCTACCACTATCAGATTAGAGCCATAAGGGAGACTAGACATCTACAACCCCACTACCACTATCAGATTAGAGCCATAAGGGAGACTAGACATCTACCACCCCACTACCTCTATCAGATTAGAGCCATAAGGGAGACTAGACATCTACCAACCCACTACCACTATCAGATTAGAGCCATAAGGGAGACTAGACATCTACCACCCCACTACCACTATCAAATTAGAGCCATAAGGGAGACTAGACATCTACCACCCCACTACCACTATCAGATTAGAGCCATAAGGGAGACTAGACATCTACCAACCCACTACCACTATCAGATTAGAGCCATAAGGGAGACTAGACATCTACCACCCCACTACCACTATCAGATTAGAGCCATAAGGGAGACTAGACATCTACCAACCCACTACCACTATCAGATTAGAGCCATAAGGGAGACTAGACATCTACCACCCCACTACCACTATCAAATTAGAGCCATAAGGGAGACTAGACATCTACCACCCCTCTACCACTATCAGATTAGAGCCATAAGGGAGACTAGACATCTACCACCCCACTACCACTATCAGATTAGAGCCATAAGGGAGACTAGACATCTACCAACCCACTATCAGATTAGAGCCATAAGGGAGACTAGACATCTACTACCCCACTACCACTATCAAATTAGAGCCATAAGGGAGTCTAGACATCTACCACCCCACTACCACTATCAGATTAGAGCCATAAGGGAGACTAGACATCTACCACCCCACTACCACTATTAGATTAGAGCCGTAAGGGAGACTAGACATCTACCACCCCACTACCACTACCAGATTAGAGCCATAAGGGAGACTAGACATCTACCAACCCACTACCACTATCAGATTAGAGCCATAAGGGAGACTAGACATCTACAACCCCACTACCACTATCATATTAGAGCCATAAGGGAGCTTAGACATCTACCACCCCACTACCACTATCAAATTAGATTCATAAGGGAGACTAGACATCTACCGCCCCACTACCACTATCAGATTAGAGCCATAAGGGAGACTAGACATCTACCAACCCACTACCACTATCAGATTAGAGCCATAAGGGAGACTAGACATCTACCACCCCACTAACACTATCAAATTAGAGCCATAAGGGAGACTAGACATCTACCACCCCTCTACCACTATCAGATTAGAGCCATAAGGGAGACTAGACATCTACCACCCCACTACCACTATCAGATTAGAGCCATAAGGGAGACTAGACATCTACCAACCCACTACCACTATCAGATTAGAGCCATACGGGAGACTAGACATCTTCCACCCCACTACCACTATCAAATTAGAGCCATAAGGGAGACTAGACATCTACCACCCCTCTACCACTATCAGATTAGAGCCATAAGGGAGACTAGACATCTACCACCCCACTACCACTATCAGATTAGAGCCATAAGGGAGACTAGACATCTACCAACCCACTATCAGATTAGAGCCATACGGGAGACTAGACATCTACCACCCCACTACCACTATCAAATTAGAGCCATAAGGGAGACTAGACATCTACCACCCCACTACCACTATCAAATTAGAGCCATAAGGGAGACTAGACATCTACCACCCCACTACCACTATCAGATTAGAGCCATAAGGGAGACTAGACATCTACCACCCCACTACCACTATTAGATTAGAGCCGTAAGGGAGACTAGACATCTACCACCCCACTACCACTACCAGATTAGAGCCATAAGGGAGACTAGACATCTACAACCCCACTACCACTATCAGATTAGAGCCATAAGGGAGCTTAGACATCTACCACCCCACTACCACTATCAAATTAGATTCATAAGGGAGACTAGACATCTACCACCCCACTACCACTATCAGATTAGAGCCATAAGGGAGACTAGACATCTACCAACCCACTACCACTATCAGATTAGAGCCATAAGGGAGACTAGACATCTACCACCCCACTAACACTATCAAATTAGAGCCATAAGGGAGACTAGACATCTACCACCCCTCTACCACTATCAGATTAGAGCCATAAGGGAGACTAGACATCTACCACCCCCCTAACACTATCAGATTAGAGCCATAAGGGAGACTAGACATCTACCACCCCACTACCACTACCAGATTAGAGCCATAAGGGAGACTAGACATCTACCACCCCACTACCACTATCAGATTAGAGCCATAAGGGAGACTAGACATCTACCAACCCACTACCACTATCAGATTAGAGCCATAAGGGAGACTAGACATCTACCACCCCACTACCACTACCAGATTAGAACCATAAGGTAGACTAGACATCTACCACCCCCTACCACTATCAGATTAGAGCCATACGGGAGACTAGACATCTACCACCCCACTACCACTATCAAATTAGAGCCATAAGGGAGACTAGACATCTACCACCCAACTACCAA
>NW_026602533.1:0-15448 GCF_029448725.1 Salvelinus fontinalis | reverse complement strand
GCTCTAATCTGATAGTGGTAGTGGGGTGGTAGATGTCTAGTCTCCTTTATGGCTCTAATCTGATAGTGGTAGATGTCTAGTCTCCTTTATGGCTCTAATCTGATAGTGGTAGTGGGGTGGTAGATGTCTAGTCTCCCTTATGGCTCTAATCTGATAGTGGTAGTAGGGTGATAGATGTCTAGTCTACTTTATGGCTCTAATCTGATAGTGGTAGTGGGGTGGTAGATGTCTAGTCTCCTTTATGGCTCTAATCTGATAGTGGTAGATGTCTAGTCTCCTTTATGGCTCTAATCTGATAGTGGTAGTGGGGTGGTAGATGTCTAGTCTCCTTTATGGCTCTAATCTGATAGTGGTAGTGGTGTGATAGATGTCTAGTCTCCTTTATGGCTCTAATCTGATAGTGGTAGTGGGGTGATAGATATCTAGTCTCCTTTATGGCTCTAATCTGGTAGTGGTAGTGGGGTGGTAGATGTCTAGTCTCCTTTATGGCTCTAATCTGATAGTGGTAGTGGGGTGGTAGATGTCTAGTCTCCTTTATGGCTCTAATCTGATAGTGGTAGATGTCTAGTCTCCTTTATGGCTCTAATCTGGTAGTGGTAGTGGGGTGGTAGATGTCTAGTCTCCTTTATGTCTCTAATCTGATAGTGGTAGTGGGGTTTTAGATGTCTATTCTCCTTTATGGCTCTAATCTGATAGTGGTAGTGGGGTGGTAGATGTCTAGTCTCCTTTATGGCTCTAATCTGATAGTGGCAGTGGGTTGATAGATGTCTATTCTCCTTTATGGCTCTAATCTGATAGTGGTAGTGGTGTGATAGATGTCTAGTCTCCTTTATGGCTCTAATCTGATAGTGGTAGTGGTGTGATAGATGTCTAGTCTCCTTTATGGCTCTAATCTGATAGTGGTAGTGGGGTGGTAGATGTCTAGTCTCCTTTATGGCTCTAATCTGATAGTGGTAGATGTCTAGTCTCCTTTATGGCTCTAATCTGATAGTGGTAGTGGGGTGGTAGATGTCTAGTCTCCTTTATGGCTCTAATCTGATAGTGGTAGTGGGGTTTTAGATGTCTATTCTCCTTTATGGCTCTAATCTGATAGTGGTAGTGGGGTGATAGATGTCTAGTCTCCTTTATGGCTCTAATCTGATAGTGGCAGTGGCTCTAATCTGATAGTGGTAGTGGTGTGATAGATGTCTAGTCTCCTTTATGGCTCTAATCTGATAGTGGTAGTGGTGTGATAGATGTCTAGTCTCCTTTATGGCTCTAATCTGATAGTGGTAGTGGGGTGGTAGATGTCTAGTCTCCTTTATGGCTCTAATCTGATAGTGGTAGATGTCTAGTCTCCTTTATGGCTCTAATCTGATAGTGGTAGTGGGGTGGTAGATGTCTAGTCTCCTTTATGGCTCTAATCTGATAGTGGTAGTGGGGTTTTAGATGTCTATTCTCCTTTATGGCTCTAATCTGATAGTGGTAGTGGGGTGATAGATGTCTATTCTCCTTTATGGCTCTAATCTGATAGTGGCAGTGGGTTGATAGATTTCTAGTCTCCTTTATGGCTCTAATCTGATAGTGGTAGTGGGGTGGTAGATGTCTAGTCTCCTTTATGGCTCTAATCTGATAGTGGTAGATGTCTAGTCTCCTTTATGGCTCTAATCTGATAGTGGTAGTGGGGTGGTAGATGTCTAGTCTCCCTTATGGCTCTAATCTGATAGTGGTAGTAGGGTGATAGATGTCTAGTCTACTTTATGGCTCTAATCTGATAGTGGTAGTGGGGTGGTAGATGTCTAGTCTCCTTTATGGCTCTAATCTGATAGTGGTAGATGTCTAGTCTCCTTTATGGCTCTAATCTGATAGTGGTAGTGGGGTGGTAGATGTCTAGTCTCCTTTATGGCTCTAATCTGATAGTGGTAGTGGGGTTTTAGATGTCTATTCTCCTTTATGGCTCTAATCTGATAGTGGTAGTGGGGTGATAGATGTCTAGTCTCCTTTATGGCTCTAATCTGATAGTGGCAGTGGGTTGATAGATATCTAGTCTCCTTTATGGCTCTAATCTGATAGTGGTAGATGTCTAGTCTCCTTTATGGCTCTAATCTGGTAGTGGTAGATGTCTAGTCTCCTTTATGGCTCTAATCTGGTAGTGGTAGTGGGGTGGTAGATGTCTAGTCTCCTTTATGGCTCTAATCTGATAGTGGTAGTGGGGTGGGAGATGTTTAGTCTCCTTTATGGCTCTAATCTGATAGTGGTAGTGGGGTTTTAGATGTCTATTCTCCTTTATGGCTCTAATCTGATAGTGGTAGTGGGGTGGTAGATGTCTAGTCTCCTTTATGGCTCTAATCTGATAGTGGCAGTGGGTTGATAGATGTCTATTCTCCTTTATGGCTCTAATCTGATAGTGGTAGTGGTGTGATAGATGTCTAGTCTCCTTTATGGCTCTAATCTGATAGTGGTAGTGGTGTGATAGATGTCTAGTCTCCTTTATGGCTCTAATCTGATAGTGGTAGTGGGGTGGTAGATGTCTAGTCTCCTTTATGGCTCTAATCTGATAGTGGTAGATGTCTAGTCTCCTTTATGGCTCTAATCTGATAGTGGTAGTGGGGTGGTAGATGTCTAGTCTCCTTTATGGCTCTAATCTGATAGTGGTAGTGGGGTTTTAGATGTCTATTCTCCTTTATGGCTCTAATCTGATAGTGGTAGTGGGGTGATAGATGTCTAGTCTCCTTTATGGCTCTAATCTGATAGTGGCAGTGGGTTGATAGATGTCTAGTCTCCTTTATGGCTCTAATCTGATAGTGGTAGTGGTGTGATAGATGTCTAGTCTCCTTTATGGCTCTAATCTGATAGTGGTAGTGGTGTGATAGATGTCTAGTCTCCTTTATGGCTCTAATCTGATAGTGGTAGTGGGGTGGTAGATGTCTAGTCTCCTTTATGGCTCTAATCTGATAGTGGTAGATGTCTAGTCTCCTTTATGGCTCTAATCTGATAGTGGTAGTGGGGTGGTAGATGTCTAGTCTCCTTTATGGCTCTAATCTGATAGTGGCAGTGGGTTGATAGATTTCTAGTCTCCTTTATGGCTCTAATCTGATAGTGGTAGTGGGGTGGTAGATGTCTAGTCTCCTTTATGGCTCTAATCTGATAGTGGTAGATGTCTAGTCTCCTTTATGGCTCTAATCTGATAGTGGTAGTGGGGTGGTAGATGTCTAGTCTCCCTTATGGCTCTAATCTGATAGTGGTAGTAGGGTGATAGATGTCTAGTCTACTTTATGGCTCTAATCTGATAGTGGTAGTGGGGTGGTAGATGTCTAGTCTCCTTTATGGCTCTAATCTGATAGTGGTAGATGTCTAGTCTCCTTTATGGCTCTAATCTGATAGTGGTAGTGGGGTGGTAGATGTCTAGTCTCCTTTATGGCTCTAATCTGATAGTGGTAGTGGGGTTTTAGATGTCTATTCTCCTTTATGGCTCTAATCTGATAGTGGTAGTGGGGTGATAGATGTCTAGTCTCCTTTATGGCTCTAATCTGATAGTGGCAGTGGGTTGATAGATATCTAGTCTCCTTTATGGCTCTAATCTGATAGTGGTAGATGTCTAGTCTCCTTTATGGCTCTAATCTGGTAGTGGTAGTGGGGTGGTAGATGTCTAGTCTCCTTTATGGCTCTAATCTGATAGTGGTAGTGGGGTGGTAGATGTCTAGTCTCCTTTATGGCTCTAATCTGATAGTGGTAGATGTCTAGTCTCCTTTATGGCTCTAATCTGGTAGTGGTAGTGGGGTGGTAGATGTCTAGTCTCCTTTATGGCTCTAATCTGATAGTGGTAGTGGGGTGGTAGATGTCTAGTCTCCTTTATGGCTCTAATCTGATAGTGGTAGTGGGGTTTTAGATGTCTATTCTCCATTATGGCTCTAATCTGATAGTGGTAGTGGGGTGGTAGATGTCTAGTCTCCTTTATGGCTCTAATCTGATAGTGGCAGTGGGTTGATAGATGTCTATTCTCCTTTATGGCTCTAATCTGATAGTGGTAGTGGGGTGGTAGATGTCTAGTCTCCTTTATGGCTCTAATCTGATAGTGGCAGTGGGTTGATAGATGTCTATTCTCCTTTATGGCTCTAATCTGATAGTGGTAGTGGTGTGATAGATGTCTAGTCTCCTTTATGGCTCTAATCTGATAGTGGTAGTGGTGTGATAGATGTCTAGTCTCCTTTATGGCTCTAATCTGATAGTGGTAGTGGGGTGGTAGATGTCTAGTCTCCTTTATGGCTCTAATCTGATAGTGGTAGATGTCTAGTCTCCTTTATGGCTCTAATCTGATAGTGGTAGTGGGGTGGTAGATGTCTAGTCTCCTTTATGGCTCTAATCTGATAGTGGTAGTGGGGTGGTAGATGTCTAGTCTCCTTTATGGCTCTAATCTGATAGTGGCAGTGGGTTGATAGATATCTAGTCTCCTTTATGGCTCTAATCTGATAGTGGTAGTGGGGTGGTAGATGTCTAGTCTCCTTTATGGCTCTAATCTGATAGTGGTAGATGTCTAGTCTCCTTTATGGCTCTAATCTGATAGTGGTAGTGGGGTGGTAGATGTCTAGTCTCCTATATGGCTCTAATCTGATAGTGGCAGTGGGTTGATAGATGTCTATTCTCCTTTATGGCTCTAATCTGATAGTGGTAGTGGTGTGATAGATGTCTAGTCTCCTTTATGGCTCTAATCTGATAGTGGTAGTGGGGTGGTAGATGTCTAGTCTCCTTTATGGCTCTAATATGATAGTGGCAGTGGGTTGATAGATGTCTAGTCTCCTTTATGGCTCTAATCTGATAGTGGTAGTGGTGTGATAGATGTCTAGTCTCCTTTATGGCTCTAATCTGATAGTGGTAGTGGGGTGATAGATATCTAGTCTCCTTTATGGCTCTAATCTGGTAGTGGTAGTGGGGTGGTAGATGTCTAGTCTCCTTTATGGCTCTAATCTGATAGTGGTAGTGGGGTGGTAGATGTCTAGTCTCCTTTATGGCTCTAATCTGATAGTGGTAGATGTCTAGTCTCCTTTATGGCTCTAATCTGGTAGTGGTAGTGGGGTGGTAGATGTCTAGTCTCCTTTATGGCTCTAATCTGATAGTGGTAGTGGGGTTTTAGATGTCTATTCTCCTTTATGGCTCTAATCTGATAGTGGTAGTGGGGTGGTAGATGTCTAGTCTCCTTTATGGCTCTAATCTGATAGTGGCAGTGGGTTGATAGATGTCTATTCTCCTTTATGGCTCTAATCTGATAGTGGTAGTGGTGTGATAGATGTCTAGTCTCCTTTATGGCTCTAATCTGATAGTGGTAGTGGTGTGATAGATGTCTAGTCTCCTTTATGGCTCTAATCTGATAGTGGTAGTGGGGTGGTAGATGTCTAGTCTCCTTTATGGCTCTAATCTGATAGTGGTAGATGTCTAGTCTCCTTTATGGCTCTAATCTGATAGTGGTAGTGGGGTGGTAGATGTCTAGTCTCCTTTATGGCTCTAATCTGATAGTGGTAGTGGGGTTTTAGATGTCTATTCTCCTTTATGGCTCTAATCTGATAGTGGTAGTGGGGTGATAGATGTCTATTCTCCTTTATGGCTCTAATCTGATAGTGGCAGTGGGTTGATAGATTTCTAGTCTCCTTTATGGCTCTAATCTGATAGTGGTAGTGGGGTGGTAGATGTCTAGTCTCCTTTATGGCTCTAATCTGATAGTGGTAGATGTCTAGTCTCCTTTATGGCTCTAATCTGATAGTGGTAGTGGGGTGGTAGATGTCTAGTCTCCCTTATGGCTCTAATCTGATAGTGGTAGTAGGGTGATAGATGTCTAGTCTACTTTATGGCTCTAATCTGATAGTGGTAGTGGGGTGGTAGATGTCTAGTCTCCTTTATGGCTCTAATCTGATAGTGGTAGATGTCTAGTCTCCTTTATGGCTCTAATCTGATAGTGGTAGTGGGGTGGTAGATGTCTAGTCTCCTTTATGGCTCTAATCTGATAGTGGTAGTGGGGTTTTAGATGTCTATTCTCCTTTATGGCTCTAATCTGATAGTGGTAGTGGGGTGATAGATGTCTAGTCTCCTTTATGGCTCTAATCTGATAGTGGCAGTGGGTTGATAGATATCTAGTCTCCTTTATGGCTCTAATCTGATAGTGGTAGATGTCTAGTCTCCTTTATGGCTCTAATCTGGTAGTGGTAGTGGGGTGGTAGATGTCTAGTCTCCTTTATGGCTCTAATCTGATAGTGGTAGTGGGGTGGTAGATGTCTAGTCTCCTTTATGGCTCTAATCTGATAGTGGTAGATGTCTAGTCTCCTTTATGGCTCTAATCTGGTAGTGGTAGTGGGGTGGTAGATGTCTAGTCTCCTTTATGGCTCTAATCTGATAGTGGTAGTGGGGTGGTAGATGTCTAGTCTCCTTTATGGCTCTAATCTGATAGTGGTAGTGGTGTGATAGATGTCTAGTCTCCTTTATGGCTCTAATCTGATAGTGGTAGTGGTGTGATAGATGTCTAGTCTCCTTTATGGCTCTAATCTGATAGTGGTAGTGGGGTGGTAGATGTCTAGTCTCCTTTATGGCTCTAATCTGATAGTGGTAGATGTCTAGTCTCCTTTATGGCTCTAATCTGATAGTGGTAGTGGGGTGGTAGATGTCTAGTCTCCTTTATGGCTCTAATCTGATAGTGGTAGTGGGGTGGTAGATGTCTAGTCTCCTTTATGGCTCTAATCTGATAGTGGCAGTGGGTTGATAGATATCTAGTCTCCTTTATGGCTCTAATCTGATAGTGGTAGTGGGGTGGTAGATGTCTAGTCTCCTTTATGGCTCTAATCTGATAGTGGTAGATGTCTAGTCTCCTTTATGGCTCTAATCTGATAGTGGTAGTGGGGTGGTAGATGTCTAGTCTCCTTTATGGCTCTAATCTGATAGTGGTAGTGGGGTTTTAGATGTCTATTCTCCTTTCTGGCTCTCATCTGATAGTGGTAGTGGGGTGATAGATGTCTAGTCTCCTTTATGGCTCTAATCTGATAGTGGCAGTGGGTTGATAGATATCTAGTCTCCTTTATGGCTCTAATCTGATAGTGGTAGTGGGGTGGAAGATGTCTAGTCTCCTTTATGGCTCTAATCTGATAGTGGCAGTGGGTTGATAGATATCTAGTCTCCTTTATGGCTCTAATCTGATAGTGGTAGTGGGTTGGTAGATGTCTAGTCTCCTTTATGGCTCTAATCTGATAGTGGTAGATGTCTAGTCTCCTTTATGGCTCTAATCTAATAGTGGTAGTCGGGTGGTAGATGTCTAGTCTCCTTTATGGCTCTAATCTGATAGTGGCAGTGGGTTGATAGATATCTAGTCTCCTTTATGGCTTTAATCTGATAGTGGTAGTGGGGTGGTAGATGTCTAGTCTCCTTTATGGCTCTAATCTGATAGTGGCAGTGGGTTGATAGATATCTAGTCTCCTTTATGGCTCTAATCTGATAGTGGTAGTGGGGTGGTAGATGTCTAGTCTCCTTTATGGCTCTAATCTGATAGTGGTAGATGTCTAGTCTCCTTTATGGCTCTAATCTGATAGTGGTAGATGTCTAGTCTCCTTTATGGCTCTAATCTGATAGTGGTAGTGGGGTGGTAGATGTCTAGTCTCCCTTATGGCTCTAATCTGATAGTGGTAGTAGGGTGATAGATGTCTAGTCTACTTTATGGCTCTAATCTGATAGTGGTAGTGGGGTGGTAGATGTCTAGTCTCCTTTATGGCTCTAATCTGATAGTGGCAGTGGGTTGATAGATGTCTATTCTCCTTTATGGCTCTAATCTGATAGTGGTAGTGGTGTGATAGATGTCTAGTCTCCTTTATGGCTCTAATCTGATAGTGGTAGTGGGGTGGTAGATGTCTAGTCTCCTTTATGGCTCTAATCTGATAGTGGCAGTGGGTTGATAGATATCTAGTCTCCTTTATGGCTCTAATCTGGTAGTGGTAGTGGGGTGGTAGATGTCTAGTCTCCTTTATGGCTCTAATCTGATAGTGGTAGTGGGGTGGTAGATGTCTAGTCTCCTTTATGGCTCTAATCTGATAGTGGTAGATGTCTAGTCTCCTTTATGGCTCTAATCTGGTAGTGGTAGTGGGGTGGTAGATGTCTAGTCTCCTTTATGGCTCTAATCTGATAGTGGTAGTGGGGTGGGAGATGTTTAGTCTCCTTTATGGCTCTAATCTGATAGTGGTAGTGGGGTTTTAGATGTCTATTCTCCTTTATGGCTCTAATCTGATAGTGGTAGTGGGGTGATAGATATCTAGTCTCCTTTATGGCTCTAATCTGATAGTGGTAGATGTCTAGTCTCCTTTATGGCTCTAATCTGATAGTGGTAGATGTCTAGTATCCTTTATGGCTCTAATCTGATAGTGGTAGTGGGGTGGTAGATGTCTAGTCTCCTTTATGGCTCTAATCTGGTAGTGGTAGTGGGGTGGTAGATATCTAGTCTCCTTTATGGCTCTAATCTGATAGTGGTAGTGGGGTGGTAGATGTCTAGTCTCCTATATGGCTCTAATCTGATAGTGGCAGTGGGTTGATAGATGTCTATTCTCCTTTATGGCTCTAATCTGATAGTGGTAGTGGTGTGATAGATGTCTAGTCTCCTTTATGGCTCTAATCTGATAGTGGTAGTGGGGTGGTAGATGTCTAGTCTCCTTTATGGCTCTAATATGATAGTGGCAGTGGGTTGATAGATGTCTATTCTCCTTTATGGCTCTAATCTGATAGTGGTAGTGGTGTGATAGATGTCTAGTCTCCTTTATGGCTCTAATCTGATAGTGGTAGTGGTGTGATAGATGTCTAGTCTCCTTTATGGCTCTAATCTGATAGTGGCAGTGGGTTGATAGATATCTAGTCTCCTTTATGGCTCTAATCTGATAGTGGTAGTGGTGTGATAGATGTCTAGTCTCCTTTATGGCTCTAATCTGATAGTGGTAGTGGGGTGGTAGATGTCTAGTCTCCTTTATGGCTCTAATCTGATAGTGGTAGATGTCTAGTCTCCTTTATGGCTCTAATCTGATAGTGGTAGTGGGGTGGTAGATGTCTAGTCTCCTTTATGGCTCTAATCTGATAGTGGTAGTGGGGTTTTAGATGTCTATTCTCCTTTATGGCTCTAATCTGATAGTGGTAGTGGGGTGGTAGATGTCTAGTCTCCTTTATGGCTCTAATCTGATAGTGGCAGTGGGTTGATAGATGTCTATTCTCCTTTATGGCTCTAATCTGATAGTGGTAGTGGTGTGATAGATGTCTAGTCTCCTTTATGGCTCTAATCTGATAGTGGTAGTGGGGTGGTAGATGTCTAGTCTCCTTTATGGCTCTAATCTGATAGTGGCAGTGGGTTGATAGATATCTAGTCTCCTTTATGGCTCTAATCTGATAGTGGTAGTGGTGTGATAGATGTCTAGTCTCCGTTATGGCTCTAATCTGATAGTGGTAGTGGGGTGATAGATATCTAGTCTCCTTTATGGCTCTAATCTGGTAGTGGTAGTGGGGTGGTAGATGTCTAGTCTCCTTTATGGCTCTAATCTGATAGTGGTAGTGGGGTGGTAGATGTCTAGTCTCCTTTATGGCTCTAATCTGATAGTGGTAGATGTCTAGTCTCCTTTATGGCTCTAATCTGGTAGTGGTAGTGGGGTGGTAGATGTCTAGTCTCCTTTATGGCTCTAATCTGATAGTGGTAGTGGGGTGGGAGATGTTTAGTCTCCTTTATGGCTCTAATCTGATAGTGGTAGTGGGGTTTTAGATGTCTATTCTCCTTTATGGCTCTAATCTGATAGTGGTAGTGGGGTGGTAGATGTCTAGTCTCCTTTATGGCTCTAATCTGATAGTGGCAGTGGGTTGATAGATGTCTATTCTCCTTTATGGCTCTAATCTGATAGTGGTAGTGGTGTGATAGATGTCTAGTCTCCTTTATGGCTCTAATCTGATAGTGGTAGTGGTGTGATAGATGTCTAGTCTCCTTTATGGCTCTAATCTGATAGTGGTAGTGGGGTGGTAGATGTCTAGTCTCCTTTATGGCTCTAATCTGATAGTGGTAGATGTCTAGTCTCCTTTATGGCTCTAATCTGATAGTGGTAGTGGGGTTTTAGATGTCTATTCTCCTTTATGGCTCTAATCTGATAGTGGTAGTGGGGTGATAGATGTCTAGTCTCCTTTATGGCTCTAATCTGATAGTGGCAGTGGGTTGATAGATATCTAGTCTCCTTTATGGCTCTAATCTGATAGTGGTAGATGTCTAGTCTCCTTTATGGCTCTAATCTGGTAGTGGTAGTGGGGTGGTAGATGTCTAGTCTCCTTTATGGCTCTAATCTGATAGTTGTAGTGGGGTGGTAGATGTCTAGTCTCCTTTATGGCTCTAATCTGATAGTGGTAGATGTCTAGTCTCCTTTATGGCTCTAATCTGGTAGTGGTAGTGGGGTGGTAGATGTCTAGTCTCCTTTATGGCTCTAATCTGATAGTGGTAGTGGGGTGGTAGATGTCTAGTCTCCTTTATGGCTCTAATCTGATAGTGGTAGTGGGGTTTTAGATGTCTATTCTCCTTTATGGCTCTAATCTGATAGTGGTAGTGGGGTGGTAGATGTCTAGTCTCCTTTATGGCTCTAATCTGATAGTGGCAGTGGGTTGATAGATGTCTATTCTCCTTTATGGCTCTAATCTGATAGTGGTAGTGGTGTGATAGATGTCTAGTCTCCTTTATGGCTCTAATCTGATAGTGGTAGTGGGGTGGTAGATGTCTAGTCTCCTTTATGGCTCTAATCTGATAGTGGCAGTGGGTTGATAGATGTCTATTCTCCTTTATGGCTCTAATCTGATAGTGGTAGTGGTGTGATAGATGTCTAGTCTCCTTTATGGCTCTAATCTGATAGTGGTAGTGGTGTGATAGATGTCTAGTCTCCTTTATGGCTCTAATCTGATAGTGGTAGTGGGGTGGTAGATGTCTAGTCTCCTTTATGGCTCTAATCTGATAGTGGTAGATGTCTAGTCTCCTTTATGGCTCTAATCTGATAGTGGTAGTGGGGTGGTAGATGTCTAGTCTCCTTTATGGCTCTAATCTGATAGTGGTAGTGGGGTGGTAGATGTCTAGTCTCCTTTATGGCTCTAATCTGATAGTGGCAGTGGGTTGATAGATATCTAGTCTCCTTTATGGCTCTAATCTGATAGTGGTAGTGGGGTTTTAGATGTCTATTCTCCTTTATGGCTCTAATCTGATAGTGGTAGTGGGGTGATAGATGTCTAGTCTCCTTTATGGCTCTAATCTGATAGTGGCAGTGGGTTGATAGATGTCTATTCTCCTTTATGGCTCTAATCTGATAGTGGTAGTGGTGTGATAGATGTCTAGTCTCCTTTATGGCTCTAATCTGATAGTGGTAGTGGTGTGATAGATGTCTAGTCTCCTTTATGGCTCTAATCTGATAGTGGTAGTGGGGTGGTAGATGTCTAGTCTCCTTTATGGCTCTAATCTGATAGTGGCAGTGGGTTGATAGATATCTAGTCTCCTTTATGGCTCTAATCTGATAGTGGTAGATGTCTAGTCTCCTTTATGGCTCTAATCTGATAGTGGTAGATGTCTAGTCTCCTTTATGGCTCTAATCTGATAGTGGTAGTGGGTTGATAGATATCTAGTCTCCTTTATGGCTCTAATCTGATAGTGGTAGTGGGGTGGTAGATGTCTAGTCTCCTTTATGGCTCTAATCTGATAGTGGCAGTGGGTTGATAGATGTCTAGTCTACTTTATGGCTCTAATCTGATAGCGGTAGTGGGGTGGTAGATGTCTAGTCTCCTTTATGGCTCTAATCTGATAGTGGTAGATGTCTAGTCTCCTTTATGGCTCTAATCTGATAGTGGTAGTGGGGTGGTAGATGTCTAGTCTCCTTTATGGCTCTAATCTGATAGTGGTAGTGGGGTTTTAGATGTCTATTCTCCTTTATGGCTCTAATCTGATAGTGGTAGTGGGGTGATAGATGTCAAATCTCCTTTATGGCTCTAATCTGATAGTGGCAGTGGGTTGATAGATATCTAGTCTCCTTTATGGCTCTAATCTGATAGTGGTAGTGGGGTGGTAGATGTCTAGTCTCCTTTATGGCTCTAATCTGATAGTGGTAGATGTCTAGTCTCCTTTATGGCTCTAATCTGATAGTGGTAGATGTCTAGTCTCCTTTAGGGCTCTAATCTGATAGTGGCAGTGGGTTGATAGATATCTAGTCTCCTTTATGGCTCTAATCTGATAGTGGTAGTGGGGTGGTAGATGTCTAGTCTCCTATATGGCTCTAATCTGATAGTGGCAGTGGGTTGATAGATGTCTATTCTCCTTTATGGCTCTAATCTGATAGTGGTAGTGGTGTGATAGATGTCTAGTCTCCTTTATGGCTCTAATCTGATAGTGGTAGTGGTGTGATAGATGTCTAGTCTCCTTTATGGCTCTAATCTGATAGTGGTAGTGGGGTGGTAGATGTCTAGTCTCCTTTATGGCTCTAATCTGATAGTGGTAGATGTCTAGTCTCCTTTATGGCTCTAATCTGATAGTGGTAGTGGGGTGGTAGATGTCTAGTCTCCTTTATGGCTCTAATCTGATAGTGGTAGTGGGGTTTTAGATGTCTATTCTCCTTTATGGCTCTAATCTGATAGTGGTAGTGGGGGTGTAGATGTCTAGTCTCCTTTATGGCTCTAATCTGATAGTGGCAGTGGGTTGATAGATGTCTATTCTCCTTTATGGCTCTAATCTGATAGTGGTAGTGGTGATAGATGTCTAGTCTCCTTTATGGCTCTAATCTGATAGTGGTAGTGGTGTGATAGATGTCTAGTCTCCTTTATGGCTCTAATCTGATAGTGGCAGTGGGTTGATAGATATCTAGTCTCCTTTATGGCTCTAATCTGATAGTGGTAGTGGTGTGATAGATGTCTAGTCTCCTTTATGGCTCTAATCTGATAGTGGTAGTGGGGTGATAGATATCTAGTCTCCTTTATGGCTCTAATCTGGTAGTGGTAGTGGGGTGGTAGATGTCTAGTCTCCTTTATGGCTCTAATCTGATAGTGGTAGTGGGGTGGTAGATGTCTAGTCTCCTTTATGGCTCTAATCTGATAGTGGTAGATGTCTAGTCTCCTTTATGGCTCTAATCTGGTAGTGGTAGTGGGGTGGTAGATGTCTAGTCTCCTTTATGGCTCTAATCTGATAGTGGTAGTGGGGTGGGAGATGTTTAGTCTCCTTTATGGCTCTAATCTGATAGTGGTAGTGGGGTTTTAGATGTCTATTCTCCTTTATGGCTCTAATCTGATAGTGGTAGTGGGGTGTTAGATGTCTAGTCTCCTTTATGGCTCTAATCTGATAGTGGCAGTGGGTTGATAGATGTCTATTCTCCTTTATGGCTCTAATCTGATAGTGGTAGTGGTGTGATAGATGTCTAGTCTCCTTTATGGCTCTAATCTGATAGTGGTAGTGGTGTGATAGATGTCTAGTCTCCTTTATGGCTCTAATCTGATAGTGGTAGTGGGGTGGTAGATGTCTAGTCTCCTTTATGGCTCTAATCTGATAGTGGTAGATGTCTAGTCTCCTTTATGGCTCTAATCTGATAGTGGTAGTGGGGTGGTAGATGTCTAGTCTCCTTTATGGCTCTAATCTGATAGTGGTAGTGGGGTTTTAGATGTCTATTCTCCTTTATGGCTCTAATCTGATAGTGGTAGTGGGGTGATAGATGTCTAGTCTCCTTTATGGCTCTAATCTGATAGTGGTAGTGGGGTGGTAGATGTCTAGTCTCCTTTATGGCTCTAATCTGATAGTGGTAGATGTCTAGTCTCCTTTATGGCTCTAATCTGATAGTGGTAGTGGGGTGGTAGATGTCTAGTCTCCTTTATGGCTCTAATCTGATAGTGGTAGTGGGGTTTTAGATGTCTATTCTCCTTTATGGCTCTAATCTGATAGTGGTAGTGGGGTGATAGATGTCTAGTCTCCTTTATGGCTCTAATCTGATAGTGGCAGTGGGTTGATAGATTTCTAGTCTCCTTTATGGCTCTAATCTGATAGTGGTAGTAGGGTGGTAGATGTCTAGTCTCCTTTATGGCTCTAATCTGATAGTGGTAGATGTCTAGTCTCCTTTATGGCTCTAATCTGATAGTGGTAGTGGGGTGGTAGATGTCTAGTCTCACTTATGGCTCTAATCTGATAGTGGTAGTAGGGTGATAGATGTCTAGTCTACTTTATGGCTCTAATCTGATAGTGGTAGTGGGGTGGTAGATGTCTAGTCTCCTTTATGGCTCTAATCTGATAGTGGTAGATGTCTAGTCTCCTTTATGGCTCTAATCTGATAGTGGTAGTGGGGTGGTAGATGTCTAGTCTCACTTATGGCTCTAATCTGATAGTGGTAGTAGGGTGATAGATGTCTAGTCTACTTTATGGCTCTAATCTGATAGTGGTAGTGGGGTGATAGATATCTAGTCTCCTTTATGGCTCTAATCTGGTAGTGGTAGTGGGGTGGTAGATGTCTAGTCTCCTTTATGGCTCTAATCTGATAGTGGTAGTGGGGTGGTAGATGTCTAGTCTCCTTTATGGCTCTAATCTGATAGTGGTAGATGTCTAGTCTCCTTTATGGCTCTAATCTGGTAGTGGTAGTGGGGTGGTAGATGTCTAGTCTCCTTTATGGCTCTAATCTGATAGTGGTAGTGGGGTGGGAGATGTTTAGTCTCCTTTATGGCTCTAATCTGATAGTGGTAGTGGGGTTTTAGATGTCTATTCTCCTTTATGGCTCTAATCTGATAGTGGTAGTGGGGTGGTAGATGTCTAGTCTCCTTTATGGCTCTAATCTGATAGTGGCAGTGGGTTGATAGATGTCTATTCTCCTTTATGGCTCTAATCTGATAGTGGTAGTGGTGTGATAGATGTCTAGTCTCCTTTATGGCTCTAATCTGATAGTGGTAGTGGTGTGATAGATGTCTAGTCTCCTTTATGGCTCTAATCTGATAGTGGTAGTGGGGTGGTAGATGTCTAGTCTCCTTTATGGCTCTAATCTGATAGTGGTAGATGTCTAGTCTCCTTTATGGCTCTAATCTGATAGTGGTAGTGGGGTTTTAGATGTCTATTCTCCTTTATGGCTCTAATCTGATAGTGGTAGTGGGGTGATAGATGTCTAGTCTCCTTTATGGCTCTAATCTGATAGTGGCAGTGGGTTGATAGATATCTAGTCTCCTTTATGGCTCTAATCTGATAGTGGTAGATGTCTAGTCTCCTTTATGGCTCTAATCTGGTAGTGGTAGTGGGGTGGTAGATGTCTAGTCTCCTTTATGGCTCTAATCTGATAGTTGTAGTGGGGTGGTAGATGTCTAGTCTCCTTTATGGCTCTAATCTGATAGTGGTAGATGTCTAGTCTCCTTTATGGCTCTAATCTGGTAGTGGTAGTGGGGTGGTAGATGTCTAGTCTCCTTTATGGCTCTAATCTGATAGTGGTAGTGGGGTGGTAGATGT
>NW_026602532.1:0-10000 GCF_029448725.1 Salvelinus fontinalis | reverse complement strand
TATCATCTGTTATTGATCACTAATCAGGGATCAATCAGAATTGGCTCTCTGGTGTCTGCAGCTGAGATGAGTGGGTCTAGTATTATTCAACGAGTTCATCATTTACTTCCTCCACAAATCAACGTGTCCTTCTGATTCATCAACAGTACGTGTATTTAGTAGTTCCAGATAAAGACACGTTGCTTTCTAAACTGCTGTGCAGCCTACTGTATTACTTCAATAGTCTCATGTCATTTAAATTATTCTAGAGGGAAGGAAACAAACCCCCTACCTGTAATCTTCTTCTTCTCTGGTGAACAGTCCTCATGATTCCACCTCCACACAAACCCCCATACCTGTAATCTTCTTCTCTGGTGGACAGCCCTCGTGATTCCACCTCCACACAAACCCCCTACCTGTAATCTTCTTCTCTGGTGGACAGTCCTCGTGATTCCACCACCACACAAACCCCCTACCTGTAATCTTCTTCTTCTCTGGTGGACAGTCCTCATGATTCCACCTCCACACAAACCCCCTACCTGTAATCTTCTTCTTCTCTGGTGGACAGTCCTCGTGATTCCACCTCCACACAAACCCCCTACCTGTAATCTTCTTCTTCTCTGGTGGACAGTCCTCATGATTCCACCTCCACACAAACCCCCTACCTGTAATCTTCTTCTTCTCTGGTGGACAGCCCTCATGATTCCACCTCCACACAAACCCCCTACCTGTAATCTTCTTCTTCTCTGGTGGACAGTCCTCATGATTCCACCTCCACACAAACCCCCTACCTGTAATCTTCTTCTTCTCTGGTGGACAGTCCTCATGATTCCACCTCCACACAAACCCCCTACCTGTAATCTTCTTCTTCTCTGGTGGACAACCCTCATGATTCCACCTCCACACAAACCCCCTACCTGTAATCATCTTCTTCTCTGGTGGACAGCCCTCATGATTCCACCTCCACACAAACCCCCTACCTGTAATCTTCTTCTTCTCTGGTGGACAACCCTCGTGATTCCACCTCCACACAAACCCCCTACCTGTAATCTTCTTCTTCTCTGGTGGACAACCCTCGTGATTCCACCTCCACACACTCCCCCTACCTGTAATCTTCTTCTTCTCTGGTGGACAGTCCTTGTGATTCCACCTCCACACACTCCCCCTACCTGTAATCTTCTTCCTCTCTGGTGGACAGTCCTTGTGATTCCACCTCCACACAGGAACCAGTTCAAGATTGCTTTCTGTTTTTGTTTTAGGGCAAAATGTAGATTTCTGCCTAAATAGACATACCCGAACGTAATTCTTTTTGATGAGAAGGCCATAAACATTCATTGGTAATGTTGCATGTTTTTATAAAGGTCTGGAACTTACCTTTCTGGTAAACATTGTTTATAAATTGCTGAGGTACACTCACTTCTGAGGACACAAGCTCAAGTATATAGTACAAATATGATGAAAAATCCTATGATTTTTTTCTCTTTTCAACAGAAGTGGGTCAATAGGGCTTGAAATGCCTGACATGTTCTATAAAAGGCTGAATCCGGGACACATTTATATCCCAGCAATGATTTGGGTTGTCAATTCATTTTGTCCTGCTTCCATACCATCCGTGAGGCGCTGCACTACAGGTCACAGCAGTACTAACAACGTGCTGCACACCAAACAGCAGCACTTTCCACCCACACACACCGCACGTCCCAGATCCACCCACACCCCCCTCCTCCCAGACCCACACACCGCACGTCCCAGATCCACTCACACCCCCCTCCTCCCAGACACACACACCGCACGTCCCAGATCCACTCACACCCCCCTCCTCCCAGACACACACACCGCACGTCCCAGATCCACTCACACCCCCCTCCTCCCAGACCCACACACACCGCACGTCCCAGATCCACTCACACCCCCCTCCTCCCAGACCCACACACACCGCACGTCCCAGATCCACTCACACCCCCCTCCTCCCAGACCCACACACCGCACGTCCCAGATCCACTCACACCCCCCTCCTCCCAGACCCACACACCGCACGTCCCAGATCCACTCACACCCCCCTCCTCCCAGACCCACACACCGCACGTCCCAGATCCACTCACACCCCCTCCTCCCAGACCCACACACCGCACGTCCCAGATCCACTCACACCCCCCTCCTCCCAGACCCACACCCCCCTCCTCCCAGACCCACACCCCCCTCCTCCCAGACCCACACCCCCCTCCTCCCAGACCCACACCCCCCTCCTCCCAGACCCACACCCCCCTCCTCCCAGACCCACACCCCCCTCCTCCCAGACCCACACCCCCCTCTTCCCAGACCCACACCCCCCTCTTCCCAGACCCACACCCCCCTCCTCCCAGACCCACACCCCCCCTCCTCCCAGACCCACACCCCCCTCCTCCCAGACCCACACCCCCCTCCTCCCAGACCCACACCCCCCTCCTCCCAGACTCACACCCCTCTCCTCCCAGACCCACACCCCCCTCCTCCCAGACCCACACCCCCTCCTCCCAGACCCACACCCCTCCTCCCAGACCCACACCCCCCTCCTCCCAGACCCACACCCCCCTCCTCCCAGACCCACACCCCCTCCTCCCAGACCCACACCCCTCCTCTCAGACACACACCCCTCCTCCCAGACACACACCCCTCATCCCAGATACACACCCCTCGTCCCAAACACATACCCCTCGTCCCAGTCACACCCCTCGTCCCAGACCCACACCCCCCTCCTCCCAGACTCACACCCCTCCTCCCAGACCCACACCCCCCTCCTCCCAGACCCACACCCCCCTCCTCCCAGACCCACACCCCCCTCCTCCCAGACCCACACCCCCTCCTCCCAGACCCACACCCCCTCCTCCCAGACCCACACCCCCCTCCTCCCACACCCACACCCCCCTCCTCCCAGACCCACACCCCCTCCTCCCAGACACACACCCCTCATCCCAGATACACACCCCTCGTCCCAAACACATACCCCTCGTCCCAGTCACACCCCTCATCCCAGACCCACACCCCCCTCCTCCCAGACTCACACCCCTCCTCCCAGACCCACACCCCCCTCCTCCCAGACCCACACACCCCTCCTCTCAGACACACACCCCTCCTCCCAGACACACACCCCTCGTCCCAGACACACACCCCTCGTCCCAGACCCACTTCCCTCCTCCCAGACCCAAGTTTGGGAAACTCTGCTCTACTTTATGAAATTACAGCCTGATGCGCTGACATCAGTGAATTCAATGACAATTGTGCTGTGCTTTCGTGTGTTCTGTTTACAGCGCGCAGCAGAAGGAATGTGTACAGGCACATGCCACAGTCTTAGCTAGGCTACTAACGTGTTGCAGTCTGCCTTCGCTTTTTAAAGCTTCACAATGAATAAACCTGCTACAAAAACGCCACGCAAAGGAGAAACACGTGGTCCTATTACAGCAGCAACTGGGGAGTAGCCTGGTGGCTGGCTGGCTGGCTGACTGACTGACTGGCTGGCTGGCTGGTTGGCTGACTGACTGGCTGGTTGGCTGGCTGGCTGGCTGGCTGGCTGGTTGGCTGGCTGGCTGGCTGACTGGCTGGTTGGCTGGCTGGCTGGCTGGCTGCTGGCTGGCTGACTGGTTGGCTGGCTGGTTGGCTGGCTGGTTGGCTGGCTGACTGGCTGGCTGGCTGGTTGGCTGGCTGGCTGGCTGGTTGGCTGGTTGGCTGGCTGGCTGGCTGACTGGCTGGTTGGCTGGCTGGCTGACTGGCTGGCTGGCTGGTTGGCTGTCTGGCTGACTGGTTGGCTGGCTGGCTGGCTGGTTAGTTGGCTGGCTGGCTAGCTGACTGGCTGGCTGACTGGCTGGCTGGCTGACTGCCTGGCTGACTGGCTGGTTGGCTGGCTGACTGGCTGGTTGGCTGGCTGGCTGACTGGCTGGCTGGCTGACTGGTTGGCTGGCTGGCTGGCTGGTTAGTTGGCTGGCTGGCTAGCTGACTGGCTGGCTGGCTGACTGGCTGGCTGGCTGGCTGGCTGACTGCCTGGCTGACTGGCTGGTTGGCTGGCTGGCTGGCTGGCTGACTGGCTCGCTGGTTAGTTGGCTGGCTGACTGGCTGGCTGACTGGCTGGCTGGCTGGCTGACTGGCTGGCTGGCTGGCTACTCAACTACCAGACATTCTGAGTGCTTCTTATTTAGTTTTAATATGTTAAAATGTTGTATAGATTTATTCCCTTTTTCCGACAGGGTGCAGGTCTCCATCTCTTTCATTCACATGCTATATACAGCATCCTATGTACATAAATGGACATTACAAAGGGCCATATTTTTCTAATAAAACAACAGCCAGTTTGGGCCAGTTTGAGCCAGTTTGAGCCAGTTACACGTTGTTTTGTAAAGACAAGCATAGTAGGTTACGTCTGGTGAATTTGTTGTGATTTTTCAAAATGGCTGACTTGGACACCTCTGTCCTAGAGGGCTCTATACAGTCTACTGTACAGTCTGTTATACAGTCTACTATATTCTACTGTACAGTCTGTTATACAGTCTACTATATTCTACTCTACAGTCTACTGTACAGTCTGTTATACAGTCTACTATATTCTACTATACAGTCTACCATATTCTACTATAAAGTCTACTGTACAGTCTACTATATTCTACTGTACAGTCTGTTATACAGTCTACTATATTCTACTGTACAGTCTACTATATTCTACTGTACAGTCTACTATATTCTACTATACAGTCTACTATATTCTACTATACCGTCTACTGTACAGTCTACTATATTCTACTGTACAGTCTGTTATACAGTCTACTATATTCTATTGTACAGTCTACTATACAGTCTACAGTACAGTCTACTATATTCTACTATACAGTCTACTATATTCTACTGTACAGTCTACTATATTCTACTATACAGTCTACTATATTCTACTATACAGTCTACTGTACAGTCTACTATATTATACTGTACAGTCCACTATATTCTACTATACAGTCTACTATATTCTACTATACAGTCTACTGTACAGTCTACTATATTCTACTGTACAGTCTACTATATTCTACTATACAGTCTACTATATTCTACTATACAGTCTACTGTACAGTCTACTATATTATACTGTACAGTCCACTATATTCTACTATACAGTCTACTATATTCTACTGTACAGTCTACTATACAGTCTACAGTACAGTCTACTATACAGTGTACAGTAATGTCTACAGTACAGTCTACTATAAAGTCTACAGTAATGTCTACTATACAGTCTACTATACAGTCTACAGTAATGTCTACAGTAATGACTACTATACAGTCTACAGTAATGTCTACAGTAATGACTACTATACAGTCTACTATACAGTCTACTGTAATGTCTGCTATACAGTCTACTGTAATGTCTACTATACAGTCTGCTATACAGTCTACTGTAATGTCTACTATACAGTCTACAGTAATGTCTACTATACAGTCTGCTATACAGTCTACTGTAATGTCTACTGTAATGTCTACTATACAGTCTACTATACAGTCTACTGTAATGTCTACTATACAGTCTACAGTAATGTCTACTATACAGTATACTATACAGTGTACTATACAGTCTACAGTAATGTCTACTATACAGTCTACTATATTCTACTATACAGTCTACAGTAATGTCTACTATACAGTCTACTATACAGTCTACTATACAGTCTACAGTAATGTCTACTATACAGTCTACAGTAATGTCTACTATACAGTCTACTATACAGTGTACTATACAGTCTACAGTAATGTCTACTATACAGTCTACTATATTCTACTATACAGTCTACAGTAATGTCTACTATACAGTCTACTATACAGTCTACAGTAATGTCTACTATACAGTCTACTATATTCTACTATACAGTCTACAGTAATGTCTACTATACAGTCTACTATATTCTACTATACAGTCTACAGTAATGTCTACTATACAGTCTACTATACAGTCTACTATACAGTCTACAGTAATGTCTATTATACAGTCTACTATACAGTCTACAGTAATGTCTACTATACAGTCTACTATACAGTGTACTATACAGTCTACAGTAATGTCTGTTATACAGTCTACTATATTCTACTATACAGTGTACAGTAATGTCTACTATACAGTCTACTATACAGTCTACTAAACAGTGTACAGTAATGTCTACTATACAGTCTACTATACAGTCTACAGTAATGTCTACTATACAGTCTACTATACAGTGTACAGTAATGTCTACTATACTTGGTGGTTCTATTATCTCTCTATGTAGTTCTATTATCTCTCTCTGTAGTTCTATTATCTCTCTATGTAGTTCTATTATCTCTCTATGTAGGTATATTATCTCTCTGTGTTGTTCTATTATCTCTATGTAGTTAAATTATCGCTCTATGAAGTTATATTATCTCTCTATGTAGTTATATTGTCTTTATGTAGTTCTATGATCTCTCTATGTAGTTATATTATCCATCTATGTAGGTATATTATCTCTCTATGTAGTTCTATTACCTCTCCATGTAGTTCAATTATCTCTCTATGTAGTTCTATTATCTCTCTATGTAGTTCTACACACTTTGTGCTGCTGAATTTCTGGAACAGATAACAGCTTTTCAATCCGGTATAGTATAGTGGTGGGAGGTGTAGAGAGCAGGAAGGATCTGCTGCTGCCCTCTAGTGGTGGGAGGTGTAGAGAGCAGGAAGAATCTGCTGCTGTCCTCTATAGTGGTGGGAGGTGTAGAGAGGAGGAGGGAGCTGCTGCCCTCTAGTGGTGGGAGGTGTAGAGAGCAGGAAGGATCTGCTGCTGTCCCCTAGTGGTGGGAGGTGTAGAGAGGAGGAAGGATCTGCTGCTGTCCTCTAGTGGTGGGAGGTGTAGAGAGGAGGAAGGATCTGCTGCTGTGCTCTATAGTGGTGGGAGGTGTAGAGAGCAGGAAGGATCTGCTGCTTTCCTCTATAGTGGAGGGAGGTGTAGAGAGGAGGAAGGATCTGCTGTCCTCTAGTGGTGGGAGGTGTAGAGAGCAGGAAGGATCTCCTGCCCTCTAGTGGTGGGAGGTATAGAGAGCAGGAAGGATCTGCTGCTGTCCTCTAGTGGTGGGAGGTGTAGAGAGCAGGAAGGATCTGCTGCTGTCCTCTAGTGGTGGGAGGTGTAGAGAGCAGGAAGGAGCTGCTGCTTTCCTCTAGTGGTGGGAGGTGTAGAGAGGAGGAAGGAGCTGCTGTCCTCTAGTGGTGGGAGGTGTAGAGAGGAGGAAGGAGCTGCTGTCCTCTAGTGGTGGGAGGTGTAGAGAGGAGGAAGGAGCTGCTGTCCTCTAGTGGTGGGAGGTGTAGAGAGGAGGAAGGATCTGCTGCTGTCCTCTAGTGGTGGGAGGTGTAGAGAGCAGGAAGGATCTGCTGCTGTCCTCTAGTGGTAGGAGGTGTAGAGAGGAGGAAGGAGATGCTGCTGTCCTCTATAGTGGTGGGAGGTGTAGAGAGGAGGAAGGAGCTGCTGTCCTCTAGTGGTGGGAGGTGTAGAGAGGAGGAAGGAGCTGCTGTCCTCTAGTGGTGGGAGGTGTAGAGAGGAGGAAGGAGCTGCTGTCCTCTAGTGGTGGGAGGTGTAGAGAGGAGGAAGGAGCTGCTGTCCTCTAGTGGTGGGAGGTGTAGAGAGGAGGAAGGATCTGCTGCTGTCCTCTAGTGGTGGGAGGTGTAGAGAGGAGGAAGGATCTGCTGCTGTCCTCTAGTGGTGGGAGGTGTAGAGAGGAGGAAGGATCTGCTGCTGTCCTCTAGTGGTGGGAGGTGTAGAGAGCAGGAAGGAGCTGCTGCTGTCCTCTAGTGGTGGGAGGTGTAGAGAGGAGGAAGGAGCTGCTGTCCTCTAGTGGTGGGAGGTGTAGAGAGGAGGAAGGAGCTGCTGTCCTCTAGTGGTGGGAGGTGTAGAGAGGAGGAAGGATCTGCTGCTGTCCTCTAGTGGTGGGAGGTGTAGAGAGGAGGAAGGACCTGCTGCTGTCCTCTAGTGGTGGGAGGTGTAGAGAGGAGGAAGGAGCTGCTGCTGTCCTCTCTCTTAACGTAATAATGTAATGTTAGTCTTAGTTCACTTTTTTCTGAAGGATGTCTCTCATTTTAATCACAGGAACACTTGCCATCAGACACCCGGACAGAGGATGCCCATTGTTTGAAGAGATGCCTAACGTGTTTACTAAGGATTCAGTAGCTACACGCAACGTGTATGAACTCTTCACAGAGGTCAGTACGGTTGATGGGGAAACCTGCTCTTCATGTCATGAGATGGATATCGGTCAAAAAAGTCCTTTAAAGGGATTCTGTGTATTATTATTTATCCTATGATGTTTTCAGGTGAACCAACGGTTGGGTCAGAGGAAGCCAACATCCAGACCTACAGATTAATCATCTGATTGTACAGGGTGGTCTCTTCATATTGCGAGCAATCTGACCAAAAAGTTGTATCTCTGATAGGGAGATGGAAGGAGGTAGAGAAAGCAGGAGGGAGGGGAGGTAAGAGAAGGGGGGGTTGGGCTTTAGGCACCCTTTGAGTACAGTATATTTGGGTTAAAAGGGGCATTCACTTTTGAATGGCAAAATTGCTGCGAGTTTATGTTGATTTATAGCCTTCCCGCTGATCAGGACATATTCAAAGTTTAAGCCACTAAGAGTGAAATAATGAGAATAATGGACCTGGGCCCAGTTTCCATCTTAAGGCTTGGTTCACCTTAAACTGTGTTCACATTGGCAGTTTGAAGTAACTAAAATCACATTTTATATCTTCAAGTGTCAACTCATCAGACATCGTGATACGTCATCAGTAATTTGAGGGCTGAGGTGGTAGGGTGTGGTGGTAGGCTGTGGTGGTAGGGTGTGGTGGTGGTAGGGTGAGGTGGTGGTAGGGTGAGGTGGTAGGGTGAGGTGGTGGTAGGGTGAGGTGGTAGGGTGAGGTGGTAGGGTGAGGTGGTGGTAGGGTGAGGTGGTAGGGTGAGGTGGTAGGGTGAGGTGGTGGGGTGTCGTGGTAGGGTGAGGTGGTAGGGTGTGGTGGTAGGGTGAGGTGGTAGGGTGAGGTGGTAGGGTGAGGTGGTGGGGTGTCGTGGTAGGGTGAGGTGGTAGGGTGTGGTGGTAGGGTGTGGTGGTAGGGTGAGGTGGTAGGGTGTGGTGGTAGGGTGAGGTGGTAGGGTGAGGTGGTAGGGTGAGGTGGTGGGGTGTCGTGGTAGGGTGAGGTGGTAGGGTGTGGTGGTAGGGTGAGGTGGTAGGGTGAGGTGGTAGGGTGAGGTGGTGGGGTGTCGTGGTAGGGTGAGGTGGTAGGGTGTGGTGGTAGGGTGTGGTGGTAGGGTGAGGTGGTAGGGTGTGGTGGTAGGGTGAGGTGGTAGGGTGTGGTGGTAGGGTGAGGTGGTAGGGTGTGGTGGTAGGGTGTGGTGGTAGGGTGAGGTGGTAGGGTGAGGTGGTAGGGTGTGGTGGTAGAGTGAGGTGGTAGGGTGAGGTGGTAGGGTGTGGTGGTAGTGTGTGGTGGTGTTTGGACCGCAGTCCAAGTATGCAGTCACCCATATTTGAGCGCAAGCCTCTCTATGCTTGTTGATAAAACGTTTACTGGAGACAGGAGACCAAGTGGAGACATAGGACGAGGTGGATAATTTTATAATAAGGCCGTTTTATTAAAGTGTAAAGATATCAGGCAAAAACGTGCACGGCCCCTTTCTGTCAGATTCTTATGAAATCGTCGGAGAAGAGAGCCCCTCTAAGCAGTACATACAGATTATATAGACAACAAGCAAAGTAGGTTGATCTTGTCGTCTGGCCTTCCGATTGGTCGATCTGGGTCATAGGTAGTCCTGTTCGGCCTGATGTCGACATTCCATTGGCTTTTCACACAGTTCTTTGTCCTATTCACATCCAAAGGCATCCTGCATGTGCGTTTGTTTTCACAGGCCCTATTCATGGGGGAGGGGATGTGTGTGTGGGTCTGACAAAGTAGAGGGGATGGGTGCATGTTGTGCCAAGAATAGCTTATGTTGAGAAGTGGTTAAAACAAGTTACCAGTATCTTATA